>NW_004797373.1:792479-799130 GCF_000002075.1 Aplysia californica
AGAAGAAGAAGAAGAAGAAGAAGAAGAAGAAGAAGAAGAAGAAGAAGAAGAAGCTCTCTTCTAAATACGGAATACAGAAGGCCTGATCTTCAGTGACTTATTCAAATAGTTTGAGGGTGGGGGGGGGTGCCTCGGAGTACTCGTTCCTTGTGAGAAACGTGTACAACATATTTTGTTGTGTGCGTGGTGTCAAAATTTAGTGAAAGGGAAGGAGTCATCTCGATGGGATGAAAGAATGTGTTGGTTGGTTGGTTGGTTGGTTGGTTGGTTGAGGTTCAACGTCGTTGTAAAGGCAAGATACTGTAGACCGCTTTGCTTTCGCGAGCGTTATAATTTTGCGAGAAAGAACTCTTTCACGAAAGTAAATAGCTTGCGAAAGTAAAGCGTAAGCACTGTGGAAGCAGCATTGTCGACTCGTTTCCATAATACATGTAATAATTATTATTATAAAGTACGTACACACCGTGATCAAGATAGGATCTTCAGCGTTAGAAAAAGCAAGGGAGCTATTTTTAGGTTCTCTACTACATCAGAGAACGTAGATAGCTTGTGTACGTTCTCATACGTTAAAGAACGTAGACACTACCTTCATTTCGTTTCAGTTTAGGCTAGTTACAATTTTTCGGCGCTTTGGTCATGCAGGGAAAAAGATTTGAAGTGGCATTAAATAGTGACAAACTAAGAAAAAAAAGAGGAGGGATCATAAAGATACATTATTATGTTCGATAAAAAAGACAACGAGAAAATAATACCACAGCTCCTGCCAGCCACCCATATGTGTTTTGTGACAGTGGCTAGTATTTGTTAAGTCAGACACCAATCCATATATTGAGGCACTAGCGAGTTTTGTTTTCCGTGTTATTGGCAAAAATAATTAAAATGCATGACGATATAGATCTATAATTATACATTACTCATTGTCTGTTCAGACATTCAATGTTAATCACAACATACAGTTAGATATTTGGTTTCAGGATAGATCTAGAATTAAAACTGAATATTTATCGCAGTTCAATCATTGAAGACCGCACCCCAAGTTTTTTAAACCCCAAATGACAGAAATATGTGAGGCATCGTGGTGGAATCGGGCGCTCGTCAAAATAATGAAATCGAAGAAAACAGCATCTTTCCGCCAGTTTGGAAATAATTTTCGAATTTTTTGGGTGGGGGTTTTGGCTCACATATTTTTTTATGTTTATTTATAAACACAGTTTTGTTTGTATTTTACTGAAAAACGTTGATTAAAGAACAAAAAAATGTAAATTTTCATTTCCCAAGGACTCTCAAGCTATGGAAGTTACCAAACTTTGGCGCCATTTTCTCGATAATTTTACCTCTGAAACTAGGTGACACATTCTTCTTCAATCTCATATATCTCAACTTCTATTCAAGATTGTTGAGAACTTTTTTCCCGGAATGGAAGAAAAATAAACAAGCTTTAATAATTATATTAATTACCCCGAATGCCCAAAAATTAACCAGCGCCTGATTCCGCCACGCTGCCTCACATATAACTCATTGCAAAATACGCATTGTCAAATGTGATCTCCCAGACTATGCTATTTTGTTTGTTTGTTTGCTTGCATGCCTTTTTTTTAATTCGCTGTGCAGCCGATCTTGTGATAAGCTAGATATCATTATATCCAATATGGGTGTGGCTACCTCTGTCTGACATAGTATGCTTTTCAGTTGTTAATTTTTTATATGTTGGTGGTCTTTTTTAATGCCCCCATTACCACAATATAGATCATTTTAAGAGGCGAGCTGCAACACTGTCTGTATGTCACGGCCAACCTGGGCTGAGAGGGATACAACCTTACAACAGAAATACCGCGATACTCGATTTTTAAAAAAACCAACAATTCTCCCCACATGGCGATCGAACATGGGTCTTCTGCATGCAAAATTTAAGCGTGTAACAACTAACCAGTACCCCACGGACCCCCTTTTGGTATGGATTAATCCTATCCGTACGCCCTGGGGTCATTTTGTACCCCCGGGGTTGTATTCTTCACATTTTAGAATACTTCTAGTACGAAGATATCTTTGAAACAAGCTACACAAGTCAACAAGTTAAAATGTAGCTTTTGAATGCGCAAAATGTGACAAACTCTTCTCTGCAAGAACTGGTCTCTTGATTATAGCAGAGGTTATAAATCATCTTATTCCTGTTAATTACTTCTATTTATCGTTAACCCTATCCGTACCCCCCGAGGTTATTTTGTACCCTCGTGGTTGTATTCTTCACATTTTAGAATATTTCTAGATCTAGTACGAAGATCTCTTTGAAACTTTCGGTATTTCTCAAAAAATCATTTTGACAAACTGCTATGCAAAGCGTACGGATCGGATTACCAGGGTGTATGGGAGGGTTAAACAAAAGTGCAGTGTATTCAGTTAACTCAAAACTAGTAACTACTACACCATTAGATGACTCACTATGTATGACGGGTACCCTCGACTCGATACAAAAAGAACCCAACAAACAAACAAACAAAGAAACGGAAAAACATAACAAATGTCCTGTCGGGTGTAGAATTAATATGAAATGCACTCAAAAACCTGAACGATATTGACTTTTGATCCGACTCTTTGTGTGCAAAATACGTCACTTCCCCCCCCCCCCCCCCCCCCCCAAACATCCCACGCCAATTATAATTACTACAGGGATGATCACAGGCATTTCATTTCAGGATTTTTTTAAAAACAGTATATCATATAAATAGAGGATAACGTCGAACAAAATAAATACCCAAACAACTTATTATAGAGTTCCAAATAAAAGTTCACACTCAAGGACTCAAGGGAAAGCTTTTGATCAAGTAAATTGGTCGCTTTTAAGGACAACTAGGCTAACCCAGATTTCGGGGGTTTCCAGAAATCTTGACCTAAACTAAAAGTGGGCATTAACCTACCTGTAGGAGAAGTTTGGTTTCATTGGTGTGTATATTTGCTTGGTTAAAGAGAAAACTCTCATTGTCTTTTAAATAAACTGAACGAAGGGCAAAAACTCGACTTTCAATTTTCTCAAAAACAGCATATTTCGGGATAGCCCCCTTGTGCTTAAAAGCGACCAATAGTGAATACATAATTACCTTGGAGTAACAATTGATGAGGAAGTGTAATATTATGTAGAATGGCAAGCTCAAATACTTGATTAAAACTATAGCAATCGACGATAAAAACTTCACGAGAACGAAATATCCTATATTATTCATTTTATCAGTTTGCGTGTATAAGTTGTCAGCATCCTAACATGCAGCGTAACTGCCTGGGGTAGAAACATCAGCAAATAGACAGATAATATTTGTGATTCAGCATAGTGGAATCAGGCACTCGTTAATTTTTGGGCATTCCGAGTAATTTATAAAATCTTAAAGCTTGTTTATTTTTCTTCCATTTGGCGGAAAAAGTTCTCAACTATCTTAAAAAGAATTTGAGATATATGATTGAATAAGAAAGTGTCACCTAGTTTCAGAGGTAAAATTATCAAAAAAATGGCGTCAAAGTATGGTAACTTCCATTGCTTGAGAGTCCTCGGGAAATATAAAAATTTACTTTTTTTTGTTCTTTAATCAACGATTTTCAGTAAAATACTCACAAAACTATAAAAGATATGTGAGCCCAAAAAAACCCAAAAATTCGAAAATAATTACCGAACTGTTTTCTTCGATTTCATTATTTTAATAAGCACATGATTTCACCCCGATGCCTCACATTTTTATAAAAGAATCCCTAGTCTTTGATTAACGCACCGAATGATTTTGACAATGTTCAGACGAGCCAAAGTAACAAGAATTTTTTTTTAATACTTAATGCTCTACACACCGTCCATTCTTTTACGCCCCTGTCGACACTGTTTAGATAATGTATTTCAGAGGCGGGCTTCCGATCCTGCAATGTGACGGTCAACCTCGTCTGAGAGGGATACAACATCCAAGCAGGGGACCGAAGCTCTCGATAAAAACCTTCCCCACTCAGAAATCGAACTCGGGTCTCATACGGGGTGCCCACTACGGCAGGATCAGGCCGATTGCCCGACTCGATCGCCTGAAACTGAAAACAAACACGTTGTTTTTGAGGCGATCGAGTCGGGCGATCGGCCCGATCGGCCGATCTCAGCCGTAGTGGGCACCTCGTATTAAGCGCTTAACCGCTACTTCACAGATCCCGACACCCTCCATTCCATCCCATATACACAATTATTATTAAATCACAGGAAGCAGTTTGTTATTGGTACTGTTGTTGTTGTTGTTGTTGTTGTTGTTATTGTTGTTGTGTTGTTGTTGTTGTTTTTTGTTGTTGTTGTTGGTGGTGGTGGTTTTCTTTAACATAAAGCGTTAAGAACTTTCGAACTTTAAAATCAAATCGAAGGACAGCTGTTGTGAGGACGGGAGGGGGGGGGTGTGGCTGCTAAAGTACCACAATAAGGAATTGTCAGACTGACTTGTTAAAAGATATCATTTTCCTGTGGGCGTCACCGCCTGTGTATGCAATCGTTTATTAGGCTTAGTGTGACCGAACATGTTGTCATCGAGACGTGTTCATATTTCTGTTAATGAGTCATCGCTCATTCTTCCGAACGGAAGACACTTCATTTTACTGGGGTTTTTTTAAATATGGGAGACAGGGAAAGACCTGCGTAATAGTAGTATGTAAGCACAATTTATTTGTGGATATCCCCTCAAATTATAGATGAATGGAAAGCATTGATTGCCACGTCCGTTTTAGATTTAGCACAAGGTCTCAGGTCAGTCATCCAAGAGAGTTTTTTGTTTGGACACAGAAACTCCATTTCTGTGATATCTTGGTAAAACTCAAATTCTGAATAATAATGCAAAGAGAAACAAGTGCACTGTAAAAAATCAGCACTTTCTAACACTCTATAATACTGTGCGTCTATCGGAGAAACATCCCTGAACGCTTTTTAATAAACACTATAATTTATAATTTGATGATCAGAACCCCAAAGCCAGTGCCCTATCCTGCGCTGTCTCCAGGGAAACGTAGTAAAATAGGTACATCCGAAACGCGCTACAAAGACACCATGAAATGTCTTTGAAAGTCTTTAACATCATCAATGCCTTGACGTGGGAGGGTCTATTTCCTGGTGGACCATGTTAGAGAGCAGCTATCACAGAGGGCAGCAAATTATATTATGAGGCTTCACGACTAACCCTGTACGAACGTCATGTTTTACTATCGTATCTATACGATGTGGGGAGAACCGTGCCACCACTTTCCAAAGAGGAAGTTTACTCGCTAATCCGATCCGTACACTGCGCTTAGCAGTCTGTCAAAATGATTTTTTGAGAAATACTGAAAGTATCAAAGAGATCTTTGTACTAGAAGTATTCTAACATGTGAAGAATACAACCCGGGGGGGGGGAGGTACAAAATGACCCCAGGATGGACGGATAGGGTTAAGAAATGCTGTTCAAGAGAGACAAGCTACACACGTCAACAAGTTGAAATAATGTAGCTTATGAATACGCAAAATGTGACAATCTCTTCTCTGCAAGAATTGGTCTCTTGATCACAGTAGAGGCTATAAACCATCTTGTCCTGTTAATTACTTCTGTTTATCTTTAAGAAAGATTTTCCGCTGCTGATGCGATTAGTCAGACATTAGAATTTACGGACATAACACTATAATTTAATGCGGACCAAAAATTGCCGCACATTCTAGGAATCAATTCTATTTTCGGAGCTAAAACTTATTTAGGAATTTGACAAACAATAATGAATCAGGATTTTTGAAAAATCCTCAATTGTTTTGGGGTTTATGTTGAGCCTAATCTTGATGAAGACAATATTCGGTTTAAGACCAGGGTTTCATGTCTTTTTCAACGTATTAAAACAACAATTTTACCCTAACAATTCCAAGTCATCTTCTTTTCCTATTTTATAGTTTTGGAATTTTGCAATCGTATATTTCTTACAAGCTCACTTTGTAAGATAACAGTGGATATAATAGCTGCTTTTTCTCACTCGGGGGCCGGGCACTTCCTCCAAAGGTCACGAATGAAAGGTCAAACATTCCCTAAATTATGAACTCTCGATTTGTCTATAAAGCACCACTATTCAGAGTAAGTGCAATCTTTTACTTTCACCCACAATAAAACTGGAGAAAAGACAGGACGCTAAATCTGATTAAAAGGCAGATAGACAAAGACGAATCTTCAGTATAATTGCACTTCCTTTTTTTAACCCTTCTGTTTGCAAGACTACTAATTTGATATTTGGGATTTATCATTTATGCCATTTTTTCAACAACAAAAACGAGACAAGAATGGTCAACACTTGGATTGTGATCAATCAAGGTCCATCCACTGCACGGTCGTATGCCTGTGAGATAAATAAAGATTGTCCTTGTCATTGTCATCATTGTCTATTTATGTGGCCAAAAAATCTTAATCAAACTTCGTATCTTTTAACAGATCACAAAAGCCTCTCTGTGCTACAACCTGCAGATGACTAGAGAGGGTCGCGTGGCCAAGATCCAGAGGAACTACATCAAGACATTCGACTATTACGAGCCAGGTGAGAAAACTCACCGTATTTTGATATTCTCTTAATTCATCATCATCATCATCATCATCATCATCATCATCATCATCATCATCATCATCATCATCATCATCATCATCA
>NW_004797373.1:800201-801660 GCF_000002075.1 Aplysia californica
CCCCCACTGACGTCTCCAGTCTTTCAGTCTTCAACTATGTGGCTACGGTATTTCATTCCTAACACGAGAAGGAGAGCGATGAAATTGATGAATCTCCCTCTCCAGAGCCTCCGCTCCACGAACGACCCCACTCGCCCCCTTCCCAACCCCTACCCCTCCCTCCTGCTCTGACCCTCGTACTGTCACCCTGAGCCCACTGTTTTCCCAACTGATGGCCAATAGCCTTGGACCACTGACAGGAAACATGTCGAGAGACAAGAATAATATAAATAAAGTGTCCTTAAATAATTTATGATTTTTTTGTGAAATAAAAACGAGGAGAGTAAAACGAAATGTTATGCAACGTTTTTTTTTTTAAATTAAGCCCCTACTTATTTGAGAAAAAGAGAAACGAATTGGAGACAGCAAAGACATGTTGTTGTTAAATTTACGATTCATTTATGTCATGTTTTCGTAAACCAGTTCCCCCGTCTGTCTTGGTGAAGGATAAGAAAATTGGATGATAAAATAATATTGATATAATAGGCTTGTCACAATTTATTATGCTTGGAGAAGCGAGAATAATATAATAAAACGGACATAAAGGACTGTGTTAGCCCGCGTGTCCACCAAACTCATCAGCCGTAAACCCCACCACAGCTTAAAGTAAAAATCAAACTCTGAATTCCGATCTTTTTTTAAAAAATCATAAGTCCTATTCGTCATTGGCGTCCCAGAAAATTGGCAAAGACAATTCGTAAGCCACAGGTTTAAATGAATATTATGAACAATCTTACTCTTTTAAGAAAAACATCGTTCGTTGTTTGATATTGCCGCCTCGTGGTCCTTCTTAATCTTTGAACTGATCATGCATGCTGAAGACAAACAGAGCGAACTAGATCTACGCCTTAACAATGAAAAATAATTGTGGATCGATTCTGCTTTGGTGGACACCCGGCTTAAGTCTGACATACACGTCAGTGTGCGTCCGGTGTTACGATGATGACAAGAGAGTGTGACATTAAATCCATCTGGCTTGTACCTGCTTACTGTGTCCCTTCGTTCTTTCTTGAAATGTTGGTTGTAGTTGTTGTTGGGGTTTTTTTTGTTAGCTGTTGTTTGTTTGTGTTTTTGTTTTTGTTTTGTTTTTGTGGGGGGGGGGGGTAGCTTTTTGGGGAGGCCTGGGGTGGTGGATCGATCAGAATTCGCTTCTTTGGGGTTTGGTGGAGAGGGGGGGGTCGTTGTTGTTTTGTTTTGTTTTGCTTCGATTTTGGTCGGCTTTTGTCGATCGTAGGTGTTTCACTTTCGAAAATTATTTTAATGTAAGTGTGCATGTGTTTGACCCCCCATTAGACACAATTTAGATGCTTAAAGTGGCGAGTTTCCACCTTGCTTGTCAAGGTCAATGCCAACTGAGAGTGACACAACATTCCAGCTGAAAGACCAAGACACTTGCATTTAAAAAAATAATATTATAATA
>NW_004797373.1:802145-804645 GCF_000002075.1 Aplysia californica
TTATTATTATTATTATTATTACAGCATTTATATGGCGCATATTCATCCTCTCCAGCATACTCAACTGCGACATGCAACTACTGTTGCCCCAGCAGACCCAAGAACACTCAAAAAAATATCTGTAACCGATGAAGTATACAGTGCATGCAGCCAACTGAGCTCTCAAACACAATAAACTGACAAGATCTTTCGCTGTATATAGCCAGGTACCCATTATCCATTCCCAAACAAAGGTCCTCACTGGCGCCATAACTGTCATTTCTATGTCTATAGCACCGTAAAACATCTACTATGCCACGCCAAAGTCCACGCGCTTTAGCTAAACAGAAAAGGATACTCAACGGTGTAACCTGACCTATAAATCACTCTTGGGGATAACCCAAGCGATGACGACACTCGTAGCGAGTTTGGCGGAATGTTAATATTAATAAGCCGGCACATCTCAAATGTGCTCCTGCCGAATAGTGCCAAAACATAGCCCACAGTAGGCAGTCTAAAAATAAACACGATAGACCCTACACTATTGTTTGCCAATAGTATGTGAACCCCGGAGCAATTCAGTGGAGTGCTCAAGTGAATTGTGATTGGTTCATTGTTTGTTTTGCCACTAGCCTATTCTAAGTGACTCTGTAACCGTGAACCTGAGTCATATGAGTTGTGCCTTTGAATGGTTTTGTACTGGAGTAGTGAAAGTTATTACATACTTGAGTGTTCGGTTCCAAGACAGGATGAACGAAGTTGATGGTTAGCTAACAAACAAATTTAGTACCAGAAATCAAAGCGACAAGTAAAAAGAATGAAAAAAAAAGCACGAGGCCCTCCCTCACCATACCAAAGATCCTAAAATTATACATCGTCTCATTTACTATTCCCTTGACTATCTTCGGCATGCGATAGCTTAATTATTATTGTGCACGCCCACTTTTTAGCCCCACGAGCCGCCCCTGCTCGAAATCTTTGACGTTAAATATCTCAAAAACCAGGTACTGAGCAGATAGCATTTTTGTAATTCTGAGGTAGCGAACTGCGACGGCGACACTCTTTCGTAGAGTTTACATTCTTCGACCTGCGCGCAGAAAACAGGAACTCGATTTCTGTGAGAGAAAGCTGTATTGCTTTTACGGTTTTTGTTTAGTTTATTTGCTGGTTATATATTTTATTCCTGTCAGTCCGCCTTTCTGGTGGGTTAGCATTGATATGCAGTGTCGCGGCAGCCCGCTTTCTAAGTTAGGAAAAGTTGTCAAATGGGACACGTGAGAGATTGGTGGCGAAAAAATATCATTATATTAATTAAATAACTGATTAAATAACTCTAGTCAACACACATTTTGCGGCAATACGTTTAAGACTAATTCTAAGCTAATTTAGGGTCGCTGACTCCAGAAATGGAATTAGTTTTTACGTATTGCGTCAAGATTGTTTAATATTAAAAAGGTGATATTGTTCACGTTAATATGACAAAATTCTGAGTTTTCAAACAGCATAACCTATCTTGATTTTAAACTTCACTGTAATGAATCAAAGTAACATAATATTGAAGCTTTAATTGTGTGGCTTTCATTTTTATAAATTAATTTCTTTTTTGTTTATTATAATTTGTTTTTTATTTCCTTAATTCGTTTCCTTCCTTCATTTTAATGGATTAGCATTGACTGGCAGGGTCGTGGTAGCCCGCTTTCTAAGTTGGGTAAAGTTTGTGAATGGGAGCATGAAAGATTAAGACTGAACAACGTAGTGTTGGGTTATACAAACCAGTGTAATCGTATGGCTTACTTCCTCCACGTTCCCAGATTTTATATTATATATATATATATATATATATATCAGAGATTACTAATAACAAAGCGTCCCCTCCCGGAAACACCATGGTTTTTCCCCCACCCCCATCCAAAAACAACAACAACAACAACAACAACAACAACGAGCAAAGTTCCCAATATGTATAAAAATTATATATATATATATATATATATACATACATAAATACATATATAAATAATATATATATATATTATATTTATATATCAATTAAGTTGTTAAAGGACGGTGATATCGACACTAAGGTCTTTCGCTATTACAACAGAGCAAAGATTCCACAAAAAAAAACATATATCAAAATCCTCCTAACGATAGTAGAGTTTAAATAACAAACGAAAAGCCGTCGTGCCTGTTTTGTAGCACTGTCAAACTTGTTGGTGCAAGGTGCAGTGATCACGTTGCGTGAGCTACATTGAATCTATTTCATAGTTATTATAACCGCTTATTCAGATAATGGTATTGTTATGACGCGACACATAGCTTTTTTCAGCTTTGTGAAAAATTCACATTCACTCGAATATGGTTGTCAGACGATGTGGGCTACGGAATAAACAGAAATAGACACAGATAATTAAATAGATAAATTAATAAATAGATGAAAGAATTATTGGATTAATAAATCAATTAAATTCACAAATGATAAGTGAATAAATAACCAACTAAACTAATTAATTAACTGATT
>NW_004797373.1:809645-814848 GCF_000002075.1 Aplysia californica
ACCAGCTCCTGGCCGCGAAAGGCTAACAAAAACAGCCAAATGTGAAATTTAAAAAAAATGATAATTGTCATGTTCTACCAAAGAGTTAACTCACTGGTAGATCTATAACATATAGATCTAGTACTGACATCTTTGCTTCTTTGCTTCGTGTTTATGTATTCACATCCAAAAGTTAAATTTAATTTTAGTTGGAACTGATATTTAATAAGATACTTTCCCGATTATTTTGTCGGTTGAACATACAATATGAATTCCGGATTTGTTTTCATTCACAACTCAGAGTCGCCGCCTCAAGTAAGATTCTTGTGTGATATCTACAGGCCATATCTGATTGTGATCCCGTTTCACTTTGATTACCCTGTCAAACAAGTCAGCCTTCGCCCCTGGGGCACGGTGGAGGTAAAGAAAGAGAATAAGGAAGAAAATAATCTGGGGAAGAGAGTGACGAGATCAGAGAGAAATAGAGAATATAAACTGGAAGACAGAGAGAGTGAGAGAGCATGGACCAGTAAAGGAGAAGAAAAAAGAAGGGGCGTAGAGAAAAGACAGATAGAGAGAGAAAGAGAGAGAGAGGGAGAGAGAGAGAGAGAGAGAGAGAGAGAGAGAGAGAGAGAGAGAGAGAGAGAAATAATATAGAGACAGAGACAGACAGAAACATTGATGGGGGTGGGCAATGGTGACAAAAAAAGAACCTAAGAGAAGAAAAAAAAAGTGAAGGAGAGATGGAGATGGGTACATCGAGTTAATATTCACAATCTGGGGCCCTTCTTGTTCACATTCTGGGACCGTCGCACCCTCGCACTCAAACGGAGTTAACGTTTTGCTTCCTGATCCCCCCTCCACCCTCACCCCCCACCCCCTCCACCTCTCTCCACCTTTTTTTCTCATTTTCCCACAACCACCCTAGCCCTGCAGTCTCGGCATTGAGAAGAATAGGACTGACGTGGTGCTAGCGTGTCGTACGAGGCGACTAAATGGCGAACCAGGTAGTGACTCCTGAAACAGAGTCATCCTGCCTCCAGGTGGGGGGTTGAGTCATGAGGCTAACAACCTCTCTCGTAAAAAAACCTGTTACAGAAACACATACAAGCAAAAACCATTATCTCTGCTTGGCTGATCGTGGATCTTCTCCAAATGGAGAGTTTATGATGCAAGGCGGTAAAAGCCGAAAGGAAGCTGCTGGGCAGAAGTCTCCACCATCATCCAAGTCCAAGTCTCTTCGGATAGGCTCGTAGAACGTTAGGACCCTTTATGGGGCTGGAAAAACTGCACACGTTCTCCAAGAAATGCACCTATACCAACTACACATACTGGGAATCAGCGAGACCCACTTGAACCAGTCTGGACAGAAGCGAATGAAAGAGGGGGAGCTTTTTATTTATTCAGGGAATGACAGTGATGGACCACACAGGGAAGGAGTAGGGATGACCATATCAAAAACAGCTCCAAAGACATTCAGGGGCTGGGAAGCACTTGGTCCAAGGATCGTCATGGCCTCATTTGGAACTAAGAAAGAACTCAAGGTAAGAGATGGTAGGAAGAGGGTCATTAACATGAACATCATACAAGTGTATGCTCCAACCAATGATGCAGAAGTGGAGAATAAAGATGACTTCTACAACCGCCTGCAGAACGTCATCGACAAACTTCCAGGTAAAGACATCAACATTGTCATGGGAGATCTAAATGCAAAGGTAGGTTCGGACAATAGTCACAACGAGGAAATCATGGGCAGACACGGATTAGGAGAGGCAAAAGACAACGGAGAAAGGTTCCAAAACTTCTGTACATTCAACAACTTGGTCATTGGAGGTACAATCTTCCCACATAAAAGGATTCACAAGGCCACTTGGGTCTCCCCGGACGGAACAACGGAAAACCAGATTGACCACTTTTGCATCTCCCGAAAGTTTAGACGCTCACTGGAGGACGTCCGAGTCTTACGAGGAGCAGACGTCGCATCAGACCACAATTTGATCCTTGGAAAGATGAAACTAAAACTGAGAAGATATGCACAAGCCACAGCTGGAAATCGTCTAAAGTATGAAGTGAGCCGTCTGAAAGACCCAGTAAAGAAGAATGAGTTCAAGTTGGAACTGAAGAACAGATTTCAAGCCCTTCAAGATCTGGATGAATGTGAAGTCAACGAACACTGGGATAAGATAAGAGAGGCAGTAAATGCAACTTGCCAGAGCACCCTAGGACCCAAAGACAACACCAGGAATGAATGGATTTGCAAGACTCTCTAGACAAAGTCAAAAGAAAAAGAGAGCTGAAGGCCCAAGTCAACAACAGCCGTACCCGAACTGAGAAACTCGCAGCACAACAAGAGTACACCGAAGTAAACTGGAAGGTAAAGAATTCCATCATGAAAGACAAGAATACCTACCTGAATGGCCTGGCGAAAAGGCTGAGAAAGCAGCAACAGACGGGCACTTACGGATTGTACACCAGACTACAAGAACTCTTTCAGGTAGGTTCAGCAAGCCCACTCTACCAGTGAAAGACAAAGAGGGAAGGACTATCTTCAACCCAGAGGGGCAACTTAACCGATGGAGAGAACACTTTGATCAACTATTGAACAGACCACCTCCAGAAAACCAACCAGAAATTCTTCCAGCCAGAAATGGCCTCCTAATAGTCACGGAACCACCTTCAAGAGAGGAAATTGCAGCAGCTATAAAAACACTGAAGTTCCACAAGGCAGCTGGTCCCGACCATATACCACCGGAAGCCCTTAAGGCAGAGAAAGATAGGTTTGTGGAAATTCTCTATGCTCTATTTGAAAAGGTTTGGCAAAAGGAGGAAATACCATCAGACTGGAAGGAAGGCCACCTAATCAAGCTGCCAAAGAAAGGAGATCTCAGCAATTGTAACAACTACAGAGGCATTACACTCTTGTCCATACCTGGGAAAGTCTTCAACAGGATACTCCTGGAGAGAATCAAGCTGGCAACAGATGAGAAGCTTCGAGGAAACCAGGCAGGATTCCGCAAAAACTGATCATGTGTGGACCAGATCGCTACTCTGCGTATCATTGTTGAGCAATCGCTTGAATGGAACTCCCCACTCGTGGTCAACTTCATTGACTATGAAAAGGCGTTTGACAGCGTGGACAGGGAAACTATGTGGACACTCATGCGGCATTTTAGAATACCTGAGAAAATCGTCAAGCTTGTGAAGGCCACCTATGATGGAACAAACTGCCAAGTCTTCCACGAAGGACAACTCTCAGAAACATTCCAGGTACAGACGGGAGTGCGACAAGGATGCTTGCTCTCACCTTTCCTCTTCATATTGGCAATTGACTGGGTCATGAAAGAAGCCACCAGAGGCAAACGTAATGGAATACAATGGATCCCTTGGCAGCAGCTGGACGACTTAGACTTCGCCGATGACCTTGCGCTGCTCTCTCACACACATGCTCAGATGCAAGAAAAGACCAAGGAACTCAACAGGCTATCAAGGAGTGTTGGCCTACGTATACATCCAGGCAAGTCAAAAGTAGTGAAGCTAGGAAAAGTTTCAAGCCCTGCTTGTGACAGTGGAAGACACTCCCCTGGAAGAAGTGGACTCCTTTACCTACCTTGGAAGTGTCATCGATGGTAAAGGTGGAACCGAGGCAGACGTTAAAGCAAGAACCGCCAAGGCAAGGTCAGCCTTCAAGCAATTATCAAAAGTTTGGAAAGCAAGCAACATCTCGCTGCGCACCAAGATTCGACTCTTTAACTCCAACGTCAAGTCTGTGCTCCTCTACGGCTGCAAAACTTGGAAGACAATGAAAACAGTACTGAATAAAGTCCAGACTTTCATCAACAGATGTATGAAGAATATTCTAAGAATTAAGTGGCAGGATAGAATAAGAAATGAAGAACTGTGGGAAAGGACAGGACAAAAGGATATAGAAGTAGAAATAGGACTAAGAAAGTGGCGATGGATGGGACACACCTTAAGAAAGCCCAGCGGAAACATCACAAGACAGTCACTGCAGTGGAACCCACAAGGAGCACGAGGCAGGGGTAGGCCACGAGAAACATGGAGGAGATGCGTGGAAAGGGACATGAGAGAAATGAAGCTCACTTGGAACGAGCTTGGAAGGGTGGCTCAGGACAGAGATAAATGGAAGGAGCTTGTATGTGGCCTATACCCTGCCTAAGGTGAAAGGCATTGATGATGACCCTCCTTTTCTAAACAAACAAACAAATAAACAAACAAAACCCCGCACCAGCCACTCAGTCAGTTAAGGCAATAACCTCACATGGGAAAGGCTGCCTCTCTATACTGCAGTACTATGACAAAACGCCTTTTTGTTACTCTCAGCAGTTTCGACAAGTCAACGAGTTTCAGTTTTCTTATTATACTGTTGAGCATAGGGAGTGACATTCTCTTCAGGGTGCAAGATCAACCATAGATGTACTGTGCAAAATGGTTTAAATATTAGAAGAAAACCGAAAATGGTTGATTTCTCGAAACTGCTGTGAATAAGAAAAAGGCGTTTTGTCAAAGTACGGCAGTATAGACCTATCGTGATTAGGTCCCCAAGCAGAGCAGCCGTTATCCTCGCTGTCCTTCAACTTTGTCGTAGTAGGATGTCAAAATTTCGAAGAAATTAAAAATCCAGTATGATGTAAAGGTTGATGACGCCTATTCATTAGACTTAAAGCCTTATTCATATCAACAAAATAGTGACGGATTTAGTAGACGAGGTAAACTTTTTTGACTAACATAACGTTTGGCACGAAACAAAACAGTTTTACGTTTCTCCAGAAAACTTTCGTATTTGACATACTACGACAGAAAAATCAATGACGGATGACGGAGACGACGCGAACCTCTCGATTCATCAAATCGCCACCCCCTAGCAGAAAAACAGAATGTTTATCTCTCTCAGAAACCGGATGCCGTTTCCTTGAGAAATAAATTTTCTTAGACATTAAAATGTCATTACGAAGAAAACGTTCAATGCTGTACATTCAATCGCCTGTTATTTAATTGTCGTAAGTGTGCGGTATCTGGTATATCTGGTAGAATGGGGTAATTGCGGGAGAGTATAATGGAGTAGTTTCGGGGGCGACGATGGGAGAGGGTGTGAAGATGGTTATAAAATGTTTTATGAGGTGAGATGAGAATTTGTCCATGTTTGTGTGTGCGTAGTAAGTGAATTTGTATGCTTGTGTCTGTCGGTGTATCTGCGTGTGTGGGG
>NW_004797373.1:815138-816398 GCF_000002075.1 Aplysia californica
TGTGTGTGTGCCTGTGTGTGAGTAGGTGCTTATGCACAATATTTGTGTATCTATGTGTGTCTGGGCGTGTGATTTCGTAGATAATGTGAATTTATGTGTTTACGTGTGTGTTTCTGCACGCGATTATGAATTGCGTGTATATGATTATATTTAAGTTTGTAAGTGTGTATGTATGTAGGTGTGTTTGTGTGTTAGCGAGTGAGAGAGACACACACACACACACACACACATACAGTGCGAGAGAGAGAGAGAGAGAGAGAGAGAGAGAGAGAGAGAGAGAGAGAGAAAGAGAAACAGACACACCATTGACAAAACAGACACAGACAAGGGAGCGTTCGTGGTCTTAGAACGTACTGTGTTCGCCTCTCATTCAATAGATCGAGGGTTCGAAACCTGACAGCCACGAAAAATGTTCTTCTCTAAAAACCATTTTGTCTCCACTTTCTACCCCCCGCAAATGTTCTGTTGTCTGCTTTCGTCTCCACTTTCTGCCCCCACACACACACACACACACACACACACACACACACACACACACACACACACACACACACACACACACACCTCCTTTGCCCCCTTCTTTAGGCTCCTAGCCCTTTCTGCTGCCTTTAATTCTACTGTTACTTCTTGGCTCCTTCATACTGCTGTCTTTCAGCCACACCCCTGATCGTTGGGTAGGTAAGATCGAACACTTAGCCTTCTCCGAAAAAAATCGCGGAGGTCCCGTGTGCAAGTTGAGCTCGTTAAAGATCCCTTGATGGTTTTTAAATCGATAATAGTAGGCTTTGGCCGCCACCCGGGCAAAATTAAAAATTAATTCCTACCAAACTGACGAAGTTTAATGTATACCGTGCGCTCATATGACCTTATGAATCGGCGAGCGCTGTAAAACACCTACCAAAAAATAAAGACAGCCAGACAGACAGCGACTGAGATTTTCCCATCTGCCTTCTGGTGGATGCGAAGGTGTGGCTCAGTGTCATCAAAGCATAAAGTGGGGCTGTGTACACAATGACAACAAGATGACGCATTCAAGGCAGGCTAAATATAGATAGAAACGTCTCCGTTTTGTGGATCAAGGTTGTTCAAAATGTTGCCAGACTTGAACATTTGCACGTAGCCTACACTTTGTGCTGTTTCCTGCGCTGTCAACAATTATTTTTTATGACTACAGGTGAACATTAAGTGTGTAAAATAATACCCCATTATTATTATTGTTGTTGTTGCTTTTATTGTTTAAATTATTATTATTATTATTAT
>NW_004797373.1:816498-818051 GCF_000002075.1 Aplysia californica
TATTATACACATTATACTTATCTATCATATTTATCATTATTGTTTTTGTTACTACTATTAATATTGTTACTTCTACATGTTTCTAGGTATGTGTAACCAATCATTTTTTTACACTAAGTGATATCCCCTCACAAAATATTCTTCCCACACACACTCTCTACCTTTGTGTGTATGCGTTTGTTTTTGTTGTTTTTTTTGTGGGGTTTTTTGGGGGGTGGTTGTGGTGTGCTTGCATGTGTATGTGTGTGTATGCGTGTGTGTGTGTGGGTGTGTGTGTGTATGTCTGTGTATGTGTGTGTGTATATCTCTGTGTGTGTGCGAGTGTGTGTGTGTATGTGTGTGTATGTGTGTGTGTGGGTGTGTGTGTATGTCTGTGTATGTGTGTATGTCTCAGTGTGTGTGCGAGAGTGTGTGTGTGTCTGTATATGCGTATGTGTGCCTGTATCTGTGCGTGTGCTTGTGCTCGTTCTTGTGTTCTTTAGTGAGATTTTTAAAGGCAAAGATTGTTGAATCCAAATGTTGATCTCATCATTGTGTTGCTAGAAGAGAGGGGAGGGGGCGGTTGTAACAAAAAAATAATATAGACAATTTGCATCAGAATCAATTATTTTTAAGTTGGATTTTCGACGTCCATACATTCTGACACGTGCTTTCATTTTAAACAAAGAAAATTCATGTATTCTACCTCCTAAAAAAGGATTTTGCTGCTGCAACTGAAAGGATTCATTCTCTTTGTATCAGAATTGAGTGTACAAGGCCAAGGAAACACCCTTTATGGCAGATTAACTCCATTTACAAATTCGTTATTCCGCAGGTCACATGTTTTCGATGCGTAAAAAAATAACAATTAGTATCGTCTGTATGGGTTCTCTTTACTTTTTACTCCCACAGAAAGATACAATTTGCCACCTGCATATCATTATCATTGCGATCTCAAAAATTGTCATTCGTGATTATGTGTGATAATTGAGTTGGAACTTCTAATAAAAGGGAAGGGAAACGAGGGAGTAAAGCGCGAGCAGTTTTTGTTTATTTGTTCGTTTGTGTTTTTTTGCTTTGTGTTGATTTGTTGTGTTCTGTTGTGATTTTTTTTTGATTTTTTTTTTTTTTTGGGGGGGGTGTATAAATTCCAGGTGAGATCACGAGCTTAAAATTATTATCTCACTTTAGGCCCGTCAAGAAAAGGCGTTTTTCTTTCAACCAAAGTCTTTGCAGGGATCATTTTCTGGGTGAAACTGTTGCAGCAGCAGCAACAACGTCAGCAACAACAACAGCAAGAGTAACATCAAGAACAACAGCAACGTGGACAACAAAACCAACAGCAATGACAGCAGCAACAACAGCACCATAACAGAAGCACCAGTTACAAAAACGTTTTCGTTAATTACACGTTGTTTTTTTAAGCAAACGCTACATACGCAGTTATTTTGTTTCGTCGTGATGCATTTAGCGTTTAAAGTAAAATTTATACAAGAAGAAGAAGAAGAAGAAGAAGAAGAAGAAGAAGAAGAAGAAGAAGAAGAAGAAGAAGAAGAAGAAGAAGAAGAAGAAGA
>NW_004797373.1:818384-821002 GCF_000002075.1 Aplysia californica
AACAACAACAACAACAACAACAACAACAACAACAACAACAACAACAACAACATCTTCAACAGAAACAGCAAACAACAACAACAATAATAACCACAAAAGCAGCAACAACAACCATAACAACAATAACAACGACAACAACAACAGCAACAACCAAAATAATAACAACAACAACAACAACAACAACAACAACAACAACAACAGCAACATCAACAAGCCTTACAACAACAACAACAACAACAACAACTATATACCTTTGACGTACACGAGGCACAATAAGAAATAAGTTGTATACCCCTACGTAATACCGAGACCCATTTTCACTATACCAATTACATGCGAGTTCTGCGTCAAGCCAAGGGAGTCTCAAGTCTTAACCTCTTAGCCCGCACCCAAGAGGAACGACGTAAGAATATAAGATACGTGCTGCATCTTCCGTTGGCCAGTTTGACCTCGCCGAGTGACCCCTAAGTGACCCCTATTACGTCCTGTTTACGAAAGCAAGTCATCCTCCTTTCGCCGGAGTATTGAGTGTGGAAAGAAGGTTGAGGAGGGGAGGGGAGGGGGTGGTGTCCATCATTGTCATGCTACTAGAAAGACTACTCCTTTGTTTGTTCGTTTCTTTGTCTGTTTGTTTGATTTTAGAAGAGTATTTTCCCAACCTGGGGGGGGGGGAAGGGGGGGGGGTATTTCCCAGAAGTGGGTGATTTGGGAATTTTGCAGGCGGATATGGATCAGCAGTTTAGTTGCGTGTATCATTATAAATGTCCTGCTTGGAAAAAGTATACGTGTTGGCTAGATGGACGCTACAAAAAAATTGTTATAGCCTCTTAAAGGTGGTCAAAGTTGTCGCTGGATAATTATGAAAAGGCTGATGACACTGGTGTTGATAAACGCACATTTGCACAATAACATTGGGCTACCCTAGAAGTACAACGTTGTATCTGCTCAGTACCTAGTTTTCATAAATTTAACACGACAAATTTCGAATTTCACAGCATGTCCAGCTTTTTCAAAAGCAATTCTTTGAATATCTTGATAACGACTCCGAATAATCTTACGATTTTGATAGGGCAGATAGAACTTTTGGTATCTGACCTCATAATCTTATTAACTCAAAAAGGCCAAACATGTCAGATAGAGCTTTGTAATTCTAAGGCACGATTTGTTAAGTGCAGGCAAAAGGGCAAGACAGACATAACAAAATATTGGATCTTGGAGCGTGACAAAAAAAAAGCCGGCTACTTCATCAGACGCTGACAGCCTCGCCATAGTCAGGCCATAAGACGAACTCTCGTTTAAGGCTAGATGGTAGATTTACAGAGCGACTAACTAAGGCCACCGCCTTCTTAAAGAGTCCAGCTGGGACCCTCCAAAAGTATGGTCGACTTCAACTGGCGAGAGGGGAATAAAGAAAGTAAAAGAAATTTTCACTCCTCATTCACTTGCCCCACCCCACCCATCCCCTCGTTTCTTAAAATATTTTAAAACGTCAATCGAGCATGACATCACAATGACTCACTTTAAAATAAATTAAATGCTGGTGACTGTAACCCCCATATTGATAAAATTAATATTATTTGGGATGCGGGTTTCCAGCCCTACCTGTCAGGACCAACCTGGGGTTGAAAAGGATGCAATATTATCCCTTCATAAAGACCGAAATAATAAAGTTTCCCCACTCGGAAATCGAATTCGGATCTCCTGCGTGGGACAGTGAAGCGCTTAACCACTACACCACGGATGCCCGACGACCTCCACCTCCTTAAATCGCAAATATCTCGATTTCTACTCAAGGTACATGGGGGGGGGGGTGTATGTTTTGGATTTTTTCATAAAAAGTAAGGCAACTGAATAAGCTTTCAGATGATATCAATAACTCCACGTGCCCAAAAATTAACGAGCGCCTAATTTCACCTCGCCGTGACACAATAGTTCATACCGCCCCTGAGTTGTTCCCGCAAACTTTCCCTGGAGCACAGTGCTTGCCTGCGCCGCGAAGTCACAAGCGGAACTGTTTTACTTTTATACAGAAAACATGAGGCATTCAAGCCAGTTTCTTGTCCTTAATCACGAGATTTTCTTTCCACTCCACTGATTCTTGCAGCCATTTTATGTGATCTGAAAGAAAGCGTTTTAATGTTACGGTAATTACAACTTTTATAAGATACAGTAAGTATCTTAGTGCCTTATGTCACTCTTGACACCATAGTGTAAAAACCACCACAGAATATTCTATTTATTTGTATGGTGATTGCATGATAGCATTCACGCGAGGTAAGCATGCAAGACGCATTATGAAACCATTTGGTACTCTGATACTGAATTAAACGCTCATAAAAGTATCTCTAACAGCCTGCACTGGCACTTAAAGACTGAATCAGCGGAGCGCAATTTTAGGGCATATTATACACATACCGTGTATTATTATATAGTACGGCCTGAAACGACAGTCTGTTTGATACTGGGGACAAACCGTCAAGGGGGATCTCGTGGCCTAGAGGTTAAGGTGTTGGCCTGTCATTCGAAGGTCCCGGGTTCGAATCCGGATAGTGACCGAAAAAATTTCATCTCTAAATTTGTCTCCTTTCACCTCCTTTCCTGCTCTCTAGCAATGTTCT
>NW_004797373.1:823230-824445 GCF_000002075.1 Aplysia californica
AAGAAGAAAAACAACAGCAACAGCAGCAGTATTAATAGCAACAACAACAACAACAACAATTACAAAAATGATCACGACAATGACTAGTTTTAATCAAATTGCAATTTTATTTCCTTTACCTTCATTGCATGGACAAATTCATGACAAAGACTCCCATTAACTATTTCTTCGTTTCGCGCTGAAACACCAGTTCTTTGTCTCTCGCTGTTTGAACCGTGGGCATGTGATTTTTGTATATTATGTGGGGTAGAAAAGAGTTAAATCTCTCTCAGCCATTGTGTTCAAATGTTGAATCCGCAGAGTCATGCGTCCAAGAGTCCTTTTTCTTGGGTGCGTCTTTATTTTTAGCAATTGTAAACTCGCAGATATAATGCTAAGTTTACTCTATTCCGTTTGAGAACAAACAGATTGTTTGTATCATGCTTATCGATCACTATCGATCATTGTATCGATGACGTAGGTGAAGGGTGCGGTTGGGGCGATCCAAAGGACATCTCGAAAGAGAGACGGTTCGGGCATCCGGGTGCCCCCATACAGTATGAAGCAATAAACGAGATAATATCCTGGAAAGTCTCGAAACAAAGAAAGGTCCACGGATTCGAACAAGTGAAGAAAATGGGGAAGAGTGAACTGGTTCGTTTTTATTGCTCAATTTTTGTTGTTTGTGGTTTATCTTATTTAAATTTTTCTATAATAAAGGGGAAAGGAAAAGGAGAGGGATGGTATTTCGTTATTGCATTTGTGCTTAATGTGTGTGTTTTTGTCTTTTCAAGGGAGGTTTGATTTGGTTGTTGTTGTTGTTGTTGTTGTTGTTGTTGTTGTTGTTGTTGTTGTTTATGCGATTTTTCGGGGATTTTGGGGGGTTTGGGGGGGGGGTGTAGGGATAGATGTAAATATCAGAAAAAAATAAAAGCTAATTGAAACATTACAAATGAAACGCAAAGACATTATTGGTCTTGTCTAAGGTGTCTGACAAAGATGTAACAACAAGGAATAATTAGTTTCACTTTTTTCTATTACCGTCTAAATGCCGTGCAGAGCTATCTGTCTGGCTGTATTTCTCTGTGTCTGTCTCTGTCTGTCTGTCTATATCTCTGTATCTCTGTCTCTATCTCTATCTCTGTCTGTATGTCTGACTCTGTCTCTGTCGCTCTGTCTCTGACTCTGTCTCTCTCAAAATCCCCCCTCTCTCTCTCTCTCTCTCTCTCTCTCTCT
>NW_004797373.1:826566-830355 GCF_000002075.1 Aplysia californica
GGCCCCCACCCGTACCCCGTTCAGTCCTCAAGCCTCACACGCACTCATACACAAAGTCACCTCCCCTTTCACATTATACTCCTCTCCCATAACATCACGAAAAGCGAGTATTGGAAACAACATCTGGGTCAGGAGTGTCTCAAACGTCATTTATGCTTGAAGAGGCCAAAGATCCTGAAGTGATTCAGACATACGCGAGCAGCGACCTGAAACCTTTTTATAGCCAGGGAACCCCCGCGCCTTGCTCTCAGCCTCGTTTCTACATCGGTGGGCAGGTACTTAAGGGAGAGAACGCCACAAATCTTGTTAGTAGAAGAAAGCGAGACGTTGTAAACTAATGAGGATATCCCAAATTTGTGAGCTGCACATGGAAACGAAATCCTATATCTACGATTGATTGCATTGACGACTGTTTATGATTTCCGATCTTGAAACAGGACAGCTTTTGTGAATAAGTGGACACGTTCTTTTTCTCCAATACAGATTTCAGACTGTTATAAACTAAGGTGAAAAATAAACAACGAATTAAGAGCGAATTGTATATTTTGAACGCGTTGTAATTATAAACTGGAGGTGTAACAGTAATAGTTAAAAGTATACAGCTAAGTTCTTTGTGCTTTGTGAATAATTAATTTTTATTAAGCGCCTTTTCACGGGATCACAGAGTAAGAAATCGTAGCTACAAAGAACAAAAGTGTATTCTGTGAACCCTTCTTTTGGGCCCATAGGTGCCAAAATGCCGAAACAGACAGGGAGCGTCGCGGGGCCGAAAAAGGTCACTTCGATCGAGGTTCTTGATCTAAAGAGCATCATGCAAAAACCGCTAGTGAATCATGAGGACCGACGATCCCTCGACTCAAACAGAAGTACATTTTCAGACGCGTCAAGTCGACTTGAGCTGCCTGGTAGTGACCACACATCACACAGGTACAGCTCGGGAAGTGATGACGCAGACAGGTCCTTCTACAGTGGTGTACTGGATGACCAGCTCTACAGCGGCCTCTGCCACGGGATTCGAACCCAGGCCCAGGGGGACAGACTTAAGTCAGACAGTGATTCGGGCGTCAATTCCTGTGACGAAGTGTTAGATTCCAACAGATCGAGGAAGCGATACGAAAAGAGAAAGGTTCTGGACTCTAAACATACGCACCTTCCTTCTATTCAAATTAAAACTGGACATATCACAGACCTGCAACGACACTCATACGAGGATGAAGAAGACGACAGAAGTTTCGAGAATGGCAACCCTTTATTGCCGGCAAATCATTCAAAATTTGGTTCCCCTAGTTTCCAGTCAGACAGAATGAGCAGAACACTCGCCAGCCTCCCAGGCAGTTCTGACGTCACGTACCGTTACTCCAAACTAGCGAACGGCGAGGTAAAACACACGTCTGTGATAACACATCGTAACAGGCATGCCGTGGTCTATCATAAACCATTCCAGCACCACAATTCCAAAACAGGAGCTACGGGCGATACAGAAGGCGAGACTACCACTTCTGGAAATCCTCGCCTGTATCGGAAACCCGTCATCCGGGTCATCAACCCGGTCAGGAAGTCGTGGAAACCGGGTTCCAGACCCGCCTCCAATCTGAGGCGGGACGTCCACAACGCGCATAACGATGACGTCGATTCCGATGCTGAGGAAGAGAATCCTGGGTCACAAGCTGCCCTGAGGAATCCCTTGCAGAGAAGCAACTCCAGAAACGCGTCTCACAGGAGATCGTTGAAGAGGGCGTCCTCCCTCAGAGGGTTCGAGAGGAGGTCACGGCTGTACAGCGGCAGGAAGGAGCGGTTGTGTAAGTTCGTGGAGAATGACATCATCGGGGGAGACGCGACGGTGAAGACTCAGCACGGGACGCTGCCTCGTGAGTACACGAGTTGTGTGGTGTGTATGTGTGTGTGTGTGTGTGTGTGTGTGTGTGTGTGTGTATGTGTGTGTGTGTGTGTGTGTGTGTTTGAGTCTGTGTGCTTGCGTGTGTGAATGTACATTTGCGTGAGTGTGTGTGTAAGTACATAAGTCGTATGATGAGTGTGTGTGCTTGTGTGTGCATGAAGGAGATCTATGTGTGTGTGTGTGTGTGTTTGTGTGTGTATGTGTGAGTGTGAGTGTGTGTGTGTGTGTGTGTGTGTGTGTGTGTGTGTGTGTGTTTGTATGCAGGCCTATGTATGTATGTGAGTACATTGGTTTTGTGTTGATGTGTCTCAGAGTGAGTGTGCGAGAGGGATATTTGTGTGTGCATGAGTGTGAGTGTGTGTATGTGTGTTTTCGTATGTGTGTTTGTGTGTGTGTGTGTGTGTGTGCGTGTGTGTATGTGTGTGTATGTGAATACATGGGTTAAGTCTTGATATGTTCAGTGTTTTTGTGCAAGAGCGTAGGAACTCGTAAGATACGAAGATAAATTCGCCAAAAAAGTATAGTTGATTATTATTGAAGATCCGACACTCAAAGCAGCTTGGATATCCTGAACGTGATGGCCTGTGACTTGTTGAAACAAAATACCTTGGTTTGTCCACCTCTGGAAACGGTTGCTAAGGGTTTTTAAGTAAAAAAAAGGAGGGAGGCCAACAGATTAATTCACTCTTGAAAACCTTATTGACCAAATCTCATAAAACTGTGTTGTCATGTTCCCACATACTCGCCACATTAGACTTCATTCAAAATATATCTCCAGACACACCTCTATAGTTGTCAGTAGCTTTTGGTTTTGGTTTTGGTTTTGGGTTTCTTTTTTTTTTGGTCTTAATAAGACGGGGTTGGGGGTATTTAAGGAGAGGATGAGGGTTGCTGTTGTTGTTGTTTCTTCTTCTCCTTTTTTTTTTGGGGGGGGGAGGGGGCGTGCACCTTTGCAAACATAATTGAAATTGCTTCTTTAAAAAGTCGTTGGCCAGAAAAATGTACAACCTCACAAAGGGATGGCGTACCTCTTATACACACCAAAAAAAACTAGCATCATTAATGGAGTTTTGTCTTCACATAAAGCACATTGTATATCTCAGTTTTGCTTTCAACTCAGTTATTAGCGAAGTCTTATGTAAATAAGAGAAAGCCAACTTGCTTCATCTTTCACTGTCTTACGTCTGCGCCAACATATTCTTGCCTGCTTTTATCGCTTCGATCCGTTCAACATTGGAGGACGGCTGCAGATACTTTTTACAATACGTCGGTGTTCCAAGCAATCCACTTAAGTCAGTTGGGGTAAAGTAAAGTAAAGTTGTTCCCGCATCCGATCCGGACTTCGGGGATTGCCTTGTTAGTGAGACAACTTCCTGGGTCTTCGGCGTATTGTGGTGGTTGGCCAGTTCCTTTCCACGCCGCCTTTACTTAACTAACTCGAAGTCAGGTACCCATGACTGCTTGGTGGGCAGGAGGGGGCGAAAAAAATCCTTGTCCGAACCGAGGCTCGAACCCGGACTTTCCGCTTCGGAGACAAGCGCACTAACCGCTCCGCCACGGCACCGCAGTTTGGGCACTTTTTCAAAAAAAAATATAATTTTTGGGTGTGTTGTTCCTATCAGGAGCAGTGAGAAGCAAAAACAGTTTAAGCCTTGGCCATATTATCATTAAACTGCATTTTGGCGATGTTAAAAGGTACACTTCTGATAGAACTTTGGGAGGGTGTCAAATTTTTTTTAAAAGCTCAAATTTAATGTGGACTTAAGTGGAATGCTTGTGACAGCGACGCTTAGTTTTACTGACTTACTTCACCTTGGTATGCCTCTAAAATAACACGGAGTGTTGCGTTAAGTACGAGACGTCTTTCTACTCGTAAATGTTTTGGTCTGGGT
>NW_004797373.1:830888-832407 GCF_000002075.1 Aplysia californica
GTAAGTCTCAATAATAAAAATCGAAAATAATTACCAAACAAGCGGAAAGATGCTGTTTTCTTTGATTTCATTATTTTGACGAGCGCCTGATTCCACCACGATGCCTCAAATATTTATCTGGCACTGGAGGCACCATGATCATTAATTAAGTGTATCTGGGCTGGGTGTGTGTTGGTAGACGGGTGAGGCACGATAATTTTTCGTAGGTGGGTAATGTGATGGACATTCTTGGTAACGGTAATTTCTCTGATGCTGGTGTTGAGGATCTAACTGGCAACTGTTCTTAGACATTTCATTTCCCATAAGGGTTTTTCGTGTTTTTCTTCTTTTTTTTTCTTTAGGGGGGCAAGGGGGTGGTTCATTCTAAAGACTTGTTTCGAATAATAATAGCCTGTGTCTGTAGTGCACAGGTTAGACGCTTCGCTGTGACACGCAGGAGACCCAAGTTCGATTCCTGAATGTTTATCGAGTGTCTTGGTCTTTCTGCTGGGATTTTGTATCCCTTTCAATCCCTTCTGGTCCTAACAAACAGGGTCGGCAGCCCGCCTCCAAAAAGATCTAAATTGTGATGATAGCAGTTTAAGAACACCTACATTATTGAACATTCTTTAAAATGAATCCTAGCTGAACGCTGATGTAATGGTACTACTAGCCTCTTTTTGAACTAGTCAAACTTGCTGCGTGTTGCATGTACACTTATCCCACGCTGGGGATTGTATTTAAGCATTAATTTTAGTAAACGTTTTTAGGTACTTGCAACACAATAAGGTCATGTATGTGCCAAAAATTAGAGGTGTTACAACTAAGAGTAGGAAGCACAAAAAAGGATAGGAGATTAGGACGCCTTGTAGTCTTTGACCTTCCTCTTCTCCTCTCTCCGAATGGGTTCTAGGTTAAGGCATGCCTTGTGGTCTTTGCACTTGTCAAAAATCAGCATGTTACCGCTCTTTGTGCAATTTTTATTAATTCGTTTTTTTCTTTTCTTCTACTCAATACCTTTCACGTCTAGATCTATTTATTAACACATTTCTCTGTGGATTTTACTGGAAATACGTTGCTCAAAAGCCAAAAAAAATGGGAATTTGGTCAACATTGAGGGCCATTTTCTCGCTAACTTCACCTCTGACACCAAGCGACCCCCCCCCCCCCCAAACCTCATTCAATCACAAATATTTGGACTTCTATTCAAGATAAATGAATACTTTTTTTCATCCAATGCAAGACAAATTAACAAGCTTTAAGATGCTGCCAATAACTCCTAATGTCCAAAACCTTTGGGGCGTGTGTGATTGCACGGAGTGGAACACAGGTGTTTCGTTTGTGATGTCTTGTTGAGACGTGTATTACTATTCACAACGCACCAAACAGAGAAACGAACAAATATTAATGAGTGTACACAAATGTTGATGTCTAAAAAAAAAATAGATCTCGTCTTCGAAATCTTTTCCCCAAACGTTTATTTACACACACACACACACACAAACACACACACACTCACACACACACACACACACACACA
>NW_004797373.1:835039-836370 GCF_000002075.1 Aplysia californica
TCTATCTATCTATCTATCTATCTATCTATCTATCTATCTATCTATCTATCTATCTCTCCCTATAAAACGGCTCATTTGCTTTCTAGAGAACTGCAGACTTCTTGGAAACATTACGATACTGCCACGAGTTTTAGAGTGATTGAATACCCCCCCCCCCAAAAAAAAACCCTCTCCAAAAGCAAAAACGAAAACAACTTACGTTGCAAAGACAATGGTGTGCCCACAAATTGCGTACACATTCCGATAGTCAGTTCGCAGTGTCAGAGAGATCGAAATGCGATACCTCAATGTCTTTAAGAAACTGCACCTAGACATCCGTGTAAGTAAATGCGGAAAATGTGAATATGTGAAGCGTACTGTCAAAATGAGTAACTTCTCGGATTCAAGCCCTATGAAAATAGATAATCATGCTTACAGGTGAAGTTTTTGCAGTTTACAAAAGTATGAAATTATTTATTTTTTTTCAAAGGCATGTTAAACTCCAAATATGGCCTCGATAAAAAATCTTTTAACTTGACCCTAGTGTCGATTTTTGGCTATCTCCACTTTTGGATTGCGGGAAGTAACTCATTTTGTCAGCACACTTCACATATAATTTATTTGTAGGGCAAAAATGTAGAGTTACTAAGTGACTACAGGTATTGAATCACAAGAGTATCGAACATTAGATGTACGTCTTTCAGAGGATTTTAGATAAAAGGATTGAGAACAAAAGAATAATCCGTCGTTCGAGGATCGAGGATGTGCCCTTCCTGACACCGCTGCTGTTAATAAATAAACAAACCGGGCGCCGTTACTCGGTACAGAGGGTAGCTGGTGGCCGGGAAATGGTTCATTACTCATTCCACAAACCTTTGTTTGTGTCTTGTGTGACCCAGAAGTCTCGTTCCGGGTAAGTGGAGAAAGGACGAAAGGGGAGTGGAGGTGGAGATGTTTACAACATCGCGTCCCCCTTTTCGTTTGTTTGTTTGTTTGTTTATCTGTTGTTGACCAGTGGCGACGTAAACCGAACATGAGTGGGATTGGTTGGAAAAAGGGGGCGGGGGTGGGGACGGTTGGAGAGAAAAAGGGAGGTGGTAATGAATAGTTGAACTGTGTGCAACGTCGTTTTCAGTTGGCTCTTTTTACTTCTCTTTTGACCTTTTGACCTTGTGACCAGTGGCGAACCGTCGCATTCCGTTTCTACATCAGCGACTAACGCAGTATGGAGGCATGTCGCCTTCGGAGGATTGGGAGAAAACTACGATGCACTTGAGTGACATTAATTTAGTCTGTCTTCGACGTCGTCGTACTCTCTCTCTCTCTCTCTCTCTCTCTCTCTCTCTCTCTCT
>NW_004797373.1:837558-842347 GCF_000002075.1 Aplysia californica
GGGGGGGGAGAAGGTGGTTGTTTGGATTTGTTCTTTTGCTTTTTGGTGTTTTTTGTTCTGTTTTGCTTTGTTTTTTGTTGTTGCTGTTCTTGTTGCTGTTTGTTTTTGGTTGGTTTGTTTTGAAGTTGTCAACCAACCTGTTGCAACCACCAGACCGACGCACAAAAAGGTTGCACTGTTGTTTAGGCTCTCAAATGACCGAGTGATATTGTCAATAACTCCCCGTATTTCGTCGTTGACTAGGCCTAACGACGAGCACCAATATATGGACATCGTGTGCTGTTATCGAGTTACAGGCTTCATAAATTACAGGACTCTGCGACTAAATAATTCGTCGCCGTCGTTCCATAAATTGTCGTATGTCGAAATATGTGGTTTTCAGGAGGAGTGACAGTAAATTATCTTAGTACGAAATGTTCAATTCCTCCAAATCCATGACTAGATCTACTTTAATTAAGAAGAGGGATGAGACTATGACCAATCGAAATGCCTGATCAATCTCTACAACATACTTGGTTTTCATTTTTTTAAATCGAAATTTTGACATACGACAACGTCGAATGACAGCAACGAGTTGTTTTAATGACTTTTGCCTTGCGAAAAACACTGATGTGGGTGCACTAGTTATTGAGTTATTGTCCAGAGCTGTCCTTATATAGGTCACTGCAACGGGAATATAAATCCTGACGACAATCGTTGTGTTTGGATAGTTGTTGCAGTAGGCTTGGCTTCCAGTGGCCGCATGTTGTTCTCCAGCATTGTGTATCGGTCCTATTCTTGGAGTGGAATATTTCACAGTACGGCGATAGCATAGATTCTAGTTTAGTTTGAAGCGTGCGCATTGTTTTCTTCGTTCTCTTTTTTTTTAATACAGTGTGTTTTTAAACGTCTCTGGGAGATAGCTAAAAACAACAAAAACCACAACATTGATTGCACGTAAAGCAAATTTGGAAGGTGGGAAAGGGGGGGCATGATTTAGAATTCTATCATTGTAGAACTTTCCGAGATTTCGAGTGGGTTATAGCAAAGGTCAGTTTTATGGCCAGGACTGTTGCGAGTAGTTCTGGACTTTGTGATATCTGCAAGCCGAGATCAGTGTGTGTGCGGGGTTCTGTGGTGTTCTTCCATGTTTGTGAGCATTTTTGCTGTTGTTGTTGGTGGTGGTGGTATTGTGCTGGGGGGTTTTTACGCTAGATATTTTACGTCCCCATCGACACAATTCAGATTGTTTAGGAGGCGGGCTTCCAACCCTGCCTGTTAGGGCCAACCACTGCTGAGAGAGCACGAATACTTTCACACATTCAAACATCCATTCATAAAGAAAGGCATTAACAAACATCATGTTCTGATCAACAAGGGTTGTTAAACAATTTCTCAGTATCCTCCAAAATGACCAAATTTGTCATATTTAGGTTAAAAAAAAAAATTTTATACTTATAATAATATGCTCAGAAGTGGATGTTTTAAGCTGGCCTGTTGGTTCATTGCATCAGTTGTTAGTTTGTTTTTGTTGTTGTTATTGTTTGTGTGTTGTTGTTGTTTTTGTTTTTAGTTTTTAAAATGTGTTTTTTATTTGTTTGTTTCTTTTTTTGTTTTTCTTTGTTATCTTCATTGAGCGGGGGAGGGGGTTGCTGATTATTTTCTGAGGATGGAGGTGATTGAGAAGAGGAGGGGTTTGGTTTGTGAGTTTGCATTTTTCTTTTTTTTGGGGGGGGGGTGGAGGGGGATAGTACGTAAACGACTGAGATATGAACTCCAGGCCTTTATCAAATCTTTCCAGCTGTGTTAGTTAAACTGAAGCTTCGATCATGTCGACGAAACACTGCCAGCACTGGCCTCTCACGGCCATTCACGAGAGCGGAGACAAGGGCTCAGACATTCGACTGTTGTGTAGTCTGACCAGCAAGGCTATAATGTCCGAGCGTCCAGAACTAACGGACTCTTTCTCCAATGTGATGATCCTTAACAAACTGGGTAAGCGGCATTGTTAGAGACGGTCTGTTTACTTACAACTTTGTTTAACCCTATCCGTACGCCCCGGGGTCATTTTGCACCCCAGGATTGTATTCTTCACATTTTAGAATACTTCTAGTGCGAAGATCTCTTTGAAACTTTCATATATATTTCTGAAAAAATCATTTTTACAGACTGCTATGCAAAGCACACAGATCGGTTTAACGAGTAAATTTCCTGTTTGGAAAGTGGTGGCACAGAGTTCCCCATGTCGTATGGATACGATAGTAAAACACGTCGTGCGTAGAGGGTTAATAATAGAAACCTGTTGTTTAGTTACGTTATTGGGTGGTTGGGTGGTTAGGATCTTCGCCTTCCCACAGAGGAAACCCGAGTTCGATTCCTGAGTAGGGAGGGAGGGGATATTTTTAGCCTGTATCTTGGTCTTTCTATCGATATTTTGTATCCCTCCCGTCCCGTGTTGGCCCTGGCAGATAGGTTCAGAAGCATGCCTCCGTAATGATCTATCTGAATTATATTGATGGAAATGTAAAAAAGACAACATTTTTAAAAACGTATCTGGTCAGCAACACTAGCATCAAACAAGAAGGTACAACATACACTATAGATATAGGACATAATATATTTCTTGTTTAACGTTGGTCCGTGGCACGTTCAGCCCCAATGCTAAACTCTAATTCATAGTGATTAGCGGATTTATGGTTTGCTCCTTCTATCCCATAAAACAGCTATCGTTCTTATCTCTCCTCCTTTTCTTTGAATGTTACTCTATAGTAACACCTCTAATTATCGGCAGTATTGTGACCAGAGTGTGATGCAAATGCTGTTGAACTCTTACGAAAAACTAAAATCTAATTTCTTAGTAAATTGACATATAAAAGTGTAACGACTTCCCCTCAGCTTTAAAAAAGTTGGAAAGGGATGGGCTTTGCCGAAAAGGAGAAGCAATCTAGTCAAGAGAATGAGGCACAAGGGGCCCTCTTATATAGGTACAAGAAGTGTATAACATATATGATGACAATGAGAGAGAAATATATGTACATAAGAATAAGACTTATAACAACCTGTGGCAAGCAAATATGGCAGCAAAGATCGCAAAAGGACCAAACGTTTATATGAATATCAACCAGACCAGACCATCAATGATTTATTTATAGAGGCACCAGCCATCCATGTCCAGGTGCTGTTTTAGCCTCATATGAATATCAAGCAGACAAAGAGAAACGCAACACAAACGAGCCACGCACAGAGCAGTGGGATCTGCAAGCCTACTGAACGTCTCTGGTACATTTGTACAAATCACGTAACATTCCATGTTTCTGCTTCTACCACGTCGATTACCTTCTATCTTCTGAATACGTCCATACCTTTGTTACACGTTTATTCTTTCTCAAAGGGTGCGACAACGTTTGGTTTCCGAGAACGGAAAAGTCCACTTTTTACTCTACGTTCGCCCGCGATGCTGTTTTGGCCGGAAGTTGTTCGTATTTTCCTTTCACAAGAAGGCTTGAGAGATTTGAGTGAAGCACATTTTCCTGCTTTCCTGTCCCCGTCACACCAACGCTACCCATGCAATAACATGTAGGTCTAGTGGTGTTCTAAAAAGAGGAGGCCCACGCGGCCCAGATTTTGTTCTTGAGAAGCACATAGCTGAAGGCATATCATTGTTGCCATATACGTTTACGATCACTTCCTAGACGTAGTCAGTGTACTTCCATTGTACAGGCAGACCTTAGAAGATAACAGATGTTGCAATGAAATTGCTACCTGTAACTGATTGAACCTGCAGACGTAGATCTAGTTCAGCATACAATAATAGTGCTTCTCTGTTGAGCTCTAAAATCTATCTTCATTCCTAAGATTCGTAGAAATTCTTGTATTGCAGCTCTGCGTTCAAAAGATGGCCAAAGAGCGTAGTGCACTGCGTTTGGAACATGGGTCTTTTAACAAGGATTTATCAGACTTAATGTAAAGTCTTTTGAGCTCATAGCGTAGCACGAAAACGTAGGTGGGACCCGCAAGGTATGTCTTTTACTTCATTGTACCGGTCCTTTTCTGAATGTGAGGAGGCTGAAGTGTGCAGACCCACCTGGTATTGTCGTAGTCCTCCACCAACAAGATGCCTGCCCTACAGGATCCGAGAATGGACACCCGCCACTAATTACTTTTCTGGAGAAGAGACAGATGCCTATTACGACTGCTGCTTTGACCGATATGGAGATGATCACGTCATACGAATCAACGAAGACATCGATGAAGAAATTGATGAGGGCGTGATTGGTGATGATGATGAGGAGGAGGACAATGATGAGGAGTATTGTCTCGTGGGCTGTCGTCCCAAAGAGGAAGACGATGATGATGATGATGATGATGATGATGATAACCCCAAAAACATGGGAGATGAGAAACAGCATTATACTGGTACTGAAACACATGTAGATAGCGCCAAACTCAATGACAGTGTTGGGGCTAGCGAAAATGATGAGCTGTCTCACAAAGATAATGCCGTGAGAATTTCAGGACGTGGATTACGGAATAATCTAAATCAGCTCTCGACTTTCGGAAATGTGAACCGGACAGAGCGTGGGTCGGAATCTGCGGAAATTAATGTCATCTCAAACAGCCCAGGTCCGACCTACCAAGAGGCGGGAAAAGTGACCATGAGCTTCAGACCATGTGGAAGTCAGTGTAGGTTTATTTCTCTATCTTTCTCTCTTTTTTAGTCTGTCTGTCTGCCTGTCTGTCTGTCTGTCTCTCTGTCTGTCTGTCTGTCTGTCTGTCTGTCTGTCTGTCTGTCTGTCTGTCTCTCTCTCTC
>NW_004797373.1:842447-844103 GCF_000002075.1 Aplysia californica
ACACACACACAAATTACACGCACACACACACATTACACGCACACACGTGCACACACATGCACGCCAAACACACGATTTTAGATTTTGATGTGTTTCATCTCTTAAGATTCCATCATAATCATCCATTTTAGTATTTGTTTTACTCTTAAGATTCCATCACAATCATCTATTTTAGTATTCTTTGTTTTATGTCTTAAGATTCTGTCATATTCATCTATTTTAGTATTTGTTTTACCTCTTAAGATTCTATCCTAATCATCTATTTTAGTATTTGTTTTTAAATAAAGTAGAAAAACTGACGTGATGAAATTCAGAAAACCTCTAGGAATAAGTAGGTCTTTGAAAATATGTTTTACTCGACCCCAGTAATATCCTCAATTATCTTCACCACTTTGTGGGATTAAGAAACACGTAATAAAATTAATAAAATGCATACAACTCGATGAAAAAAACAACACTAAAAAAACAAAAGAAGACAACAAAAAAACAAACAAACACAAAAAACACCCCCAAAAAATATCAACTACAAAACCGAACGCACAAAAAAGATAGATGAGAAAAGATTGCTTTCCTTAAGCTAGTCTTTTGACAGAACAGAAGCTTTATGGACCTGTCAATAAATGTGGCAGGACGTGGTGGAATCAGGTTCTCGTCAATTTTTGGGCATGTAGAATTATTGGTATCATCTTAAAGCTTGTTTACTTGTCTTGATTTGGATGAGAAAAATAGCCTTTTATCAAGTCGAGATATTTGCAAATGAAGGAAGTTGGAGTCACCTGGTTTCAGAGGTAAAATTAGTGAGAAAAAGGCTGCCAAAAGTTAGTTATTTCCTTAGCTTAAGAGTTCGTGGTAACTGAAAATTTACATTTTCTGTGCCTTTAATCAACGTTTTTCAGTCAAATCCACACATAAATGAGTTCTTCAATAGGCATGAAAGATGCTGAGCCAAAAACCAAAAATTCGATATAATTTCTCAAATCTGCGGGAAAATGCCAGTTTCTTCACTTTGATTATTTTGACGAGAGCCTGATTCCACCACGCTGCCTCACACATAAATAAAATGTATACAACTCGATGAAAAAAACAACACAAAAAAACACAAAACAAAACAAAACACAAAAGACAAACACAAAAAAACACCAAAAAAAAACAACACTACACAACCGAACGCACAAAAAAGATAGCTGAGAAAAGATTACTTTCCTTAAGCTAGTCTTTTGACAGAACAGAAACTTTATGGACCTGTCAATAAATAACAGTAATAAAACATGATTAAGTAACACCTTGAACCGTGACTTCGTCTGTAACGACAAAAAGGAATTGGGAATTTAAGCTGGCAGAAAATGTGCTTCACATAAAGTGTCAAAAGTTTAAAAAAAAACAAAAACATAATATTATTAAAGCTAATGTTATTTCTATGACGTATAAAACAGGAATTTTAATGCAGTGGGAGGCAGGCCTCGTTTGGCAGCATGTGTACTGCTGTTGTTTAACCCTATCCGGACGTCGTGTTTTACTATGGTATCCATACGACGTGGGGAACTCTGTGCCACCACTTAACCCTATCCGTACGTCGTATTTCACTATGGTATCCATACGACGTGGGGAACTCTGTGCCACCACTTAACCCTATCCGTACGTCGTGTTTTACTATGG
>NW_004797373.1:844771-846858 GCF_000002075.1 Aplysia californica
TCTGCCTCACTTTTTCGTCTAGTCCCCCTTCTCTCTCTCTCTCTCTCTCTCTCTCTCTCTCTCTCTCTCTCTCTCTCTCTCTCTCTCTCTCTCTCTTTCTCGATCCCCTTTCCCGTTATGCTCACTTACTTATACGTATCTGAAAAACCTTTCTCTACTATCTGTCTACGAATATGCTCATCTATCATTCTCCCCCTCTCTTATTCTCCCATCTCTGTCCATCCCTCCACCCTCCCTTGCGTTGGTCCTCCAGAAGCAGCAGTATATGCTGATGCGGTGACCCGCTGACCTGAAAATCACAATCAACGCAAAACATAAGAAATAAATACCCAATAAAATACCTTCCAAGATAGGCGGGACGAGGGGGGAATCGAACTCAAAACCTCTGTGTGCAACTCGAAATCATAACCATTCAGTACACACGTTCATAAGGTTACTTTTAAGAATAATAATAGTATATAACATTTATATGACGCATTTCCAAAAAAGTAGCTCAATGCGCTACTTTTTGCTATAACTTCTGCCTACAAGAGTTCCTTGAGAGGCAACAATTTGACAAGAGTATAATATAAAACAATATTAATACGTGGAAATTCGTACGATTTATCCAATAATCAACATGTTATTTTGTTACAAGGTTTTTTTCTATCCAAACTATGAAAGGTTAGTGGGTGCAAATATAACTCCATATTCCCGTCTTTTTAGCTCTTGGTATTTCTGTCTACCTTTTCCGCTTTTGCCTTGACCGCAACCAGTTTGATCTCCCCTTAACAAGTGTGTCTTTTCTTGATTGGCCAGGCCTGATTTTCATCTGAAACAGCCTATGAGTTTTGCAGTCAGAAAAGCTAGGAACGGACAGAGCTTTTTTTTTTCTTTTTGAGATCTGAGGTGTTACTAATGTTTATATTGAGATAATTATATGCAACGTATATTATGTTAACAAGCAGCTCCTCTAGACCATAGATCGTTATTTGTTTCATGAAGGGAATGTTGCATTAAAAAAGTAATGCATTTTGCCCGTCTCCTTTACTACTATATTCAAAGAGCATTAAGAGAAGTTACTGAAGATGAAGACTTGCCGATGTCAAAGGTCAGACCGAGAATAAATCTCTTGGGACTTAATACACTCTGATTCAATTATGTTTGGTATATGAGAATTGACCATGTTGATGCTTCATCCCGAAACGATCATTTACAATCGATTAGACGAACAAATGTGCACCCCACTTATGGATCCCCGATACGGTACTTAACTCTCACGAGCGCATCACTACATCGCACGTTGGTGGGTGGTTGGCGGGCGCTCTGGTGTGGTTTGCTACTGTTGTTCGTTATTATCAACTTTTTATCGTCCTTATCTCGCCTTCTTTCTGTGTTCTATGTATGCTTCTCTCTTGTAACACAATTCTAATCTTCGGCACCTATATTCATGACCTATTTGTGTTGCAAGTGCCGTAAAACTCTTACTAAAACTAACCCACGTCACACAGGCTCTGTCTCCTACAAAGACCGCAAATCCTCCACCTCTAGCAGCCCCCCACCCAGCCCCCAAGAACACCACCACCACCACCACCACTACTACCACAACTGGGATCATTTCGGTAGCCAAGTCGAGCAGACCTCGCCCAAATATTCACGGAAGGAGCGTAGCTCAAAGTCTAAGAAACACGAGAGCAAGTTCGAGAGCAAGTCTCCCAGCCAATTTCAATTCTGGGAGAACCTGTCTCCCTCCCCCAGCCCAACGCTGCCCTCTTCTTCCTCCTCTCGCGGGAAAGGGAGGAAGTTTAAGGTGGAGCAGGAGGACTTGGAGAACCTCACTCCCGAGGAGCTGAAACGCAGGTCACGTGAGCGGTTGTGTGAGTACGTATACCGGGACACTGTGGGAGCCAACAGCACGTTCTTCGGACCATGGGGGAAAAACACGGGTAAGTCGATCGAGTCTGGGAAGTATGTGGAGGGAGGGTAGGGACAGAACACCGGTGGGTATAGATAGTGCCTATTGGAGGGTCTGTTCGGTTCAGTTCGCTTCGGTTCGGTTCAGGTTTTGGCTGCTTCAGTGCACACTATAATCAGACCCCTGCCTACCC
>NW_004797373.1:846958-848067 GCF_000002075.1 Aplysia californica
AAATAATAATAATGATAGATTGTATTAATATAGCGCTCTATCCCGTACTAGTATAAGCTCTGACTGCTTTACACCAATCACGTGATCTTTCAAACTAGAGAAAATATTTCACAAGAGACAAGAAAACCAGTTGAACCACATAAAGAAGAACTTTCACAGACATACAGTAACTATACGTGGCACGACCTGGTGGAATCAGGTGCCAGTGACACCCTCCAACAACCCACAGGCGTCAATTTTTGGGCGTATGGGCTAGTTATTGGTATCATCTTAAAGCCGGTTCATTTGCCTTCCTTTTGGTGAAAAATCTATCCGCCCATGTTGAACAGAAGTCGATATAATTGAAATAGAAGGAGGTGAGGATCATCTGGTTTCAGAAGTAAAATTAGCGAGAACACGGACGCCACAGTTTGCTAACTTCTATAACTTGAGAAGCCCTGGAGACTAAAATTTACATTTATTGTGCCCTTAATCAATGTTTTTCAGTAAAATAAACACAGAAATGTGTTTTTAAAAGAATGTAAAAGGTGTTGAGAAAATTAGAACCAAACTGCCAGACGGCCAGAATAACGCCGCCATTTTTAATTATTTCAAAATTTTGACGAGCGCCTGATTTCACCACGATGCCTCACATATATACGAAAGGTCAGCTGAAAATAAACCCCACAGCATATCAACACTTACCAATACTCTATAACTAATAATTAAACAAATGAATCTTGAGCAATTTGATGTTCATTTCTTTGAAATAGTTATGACACACAATGACGCCCAGATATCATTTTAAACAGTAATATAGTGTAAAGCGCATAGAGCCTGGTGTTGAGCGGGGATATGCGCTATACAAATGCTATCTATTATTATTATTATTATTTCCCCTTAGTTCTGTATCCAGTCTAGTTGTTGGGTGGGTGGTTGGCGGGTGCTGTGGTGTGGTTTGCTTCTTCTTTCCTAACCAATGTCTATCGTCTTTATCTCCCCTCCTTCTTTTTTGTGTTTGTTACTCTATTGTAACACCTCTAATCTTTGGCACTTATATGACCTTATTGTGTTGCAAGTGCCGTAAAACACTTACTAAAACTAAACTAAACTAGTTGTTGGGATAAAAG
>NW_004797373.1:848167-849419 GCF_000002075.1 Aplysia californica
CAGTTTTTAAAATCGGCCAGAAAACATCAAAAGAAATTTTGGGGCTTAATGCAGAAAGTCCATTTCCATACTTTTTTGGGGGTCATAATTGTATTTTATCTTTTAATTTTTGTATGCTTTCGTTTTCCAAAACCATCCTGAGTCAGGAAAGAACACTACATTATTGGGGGGGAGGGGGGTTCACTCCGCACGTACAACAAAAATGTGAGGCAGCGTGGTGGAATCAGGCTCTCGTCAATTTTTGGGCATGTAGAGTTACTGGTATCATCTCAAAGCTTGTTCACTTTTCTTTATTTGGATGAAAAGAATATCCTTTATCTTGAATACAATTCGAGATATTTGCGATTGAAGGAGGTGGGGGTCACCTGTTTTCAGAGGTAAATTTAGTGAGAAAATGGCCGCCAAAGATTAATTATTTCCTTATTTTAATAATCCGTGGTAACTGAAAATTTAAATTTTTTGTGCCTTTAATCAACGTTTTTCAGAAAAATCCACACAGAAATTAGTTCTTTAATGGGCATGAAAGGTGTTGAGCCAAAAAAAACAAAAATTTGATAAAAGTTCACAAACCTGCGGAAAAATGCAAGTTTCTTCACTTTGATTATTCTGACGAGAGCCTGATTCCACCACGCTGCCTCACATATGGATATTATAGGCTTGCTCTGTTGCTCTTATCGTGCCTAGTCAACATGTCCGATCTAGTCAGAGTCCCACTGTACTGTCTGTGTATGTCGAGGGTTTTGTGGTAAACCACGAGTGCAAACCAAAGGGTTCGAGGGTGGTTGGCGGGTGGGTGCTCTGGTGTGGTATGCTTCTTCTTTCCTATCAAATATATGTCGTCCGTATCTCTTCTTCTTCTTTTTTTATGTTTGTTACTCTCCTGTAACGCCTCTAATCTTCTGGCGCTCATATTACCTTATACAGTTGCGAGCGCCGTAAAACCTCTACTAAAACTAAAACTAAAACGAAAGGGTCCTCCACTCCAAAATGCACCATATGCCAAACCCAGGTATTTCAGTAGTAGTATAGGGTTTTACGGCGCTCGCAACTGCTAAGGTCATATGAGCGCAGGTATTTCAGGAAACCTGCGTCCACTTTGTGATGTTATGATAAGAACTGTAGTGAGAACAACCTTGTTTGTCTTGCTTTCTCAAAATACAGTACGTCCATCGATATTCAGAGAGAAAAAAATAAACAACTGCATTTTTTCCATACTTTTATTTTCAGAAAAAAAATTCTTGGGAGGGGGGTT
>NW_004797373.1:851001-855316 GCF_000002075.1 Aplysia californica
AGGGGGGGGGAAGGGAAAGGAAAAAGAGCATTTATTTAAGTGTGTTCTAGTCCTACTCCATCAGAGAGTTTCGAAGACACCAGATTTCTTTTTTATGTCCATGTGAAATCGGGGGCTCGTCAGTTTCGAGGCATACATGTCTAAGAGTTATTACTTTACTTTTACTTTTTCATCTTCTGTTGCCGTTAAACGTCGAGGGGAGGTGCAGTTTTCTATGGTACGCCAGCTCCGCAGCTCTTTCATTTGTGATATTATGCTTTCTCGGGGTTTCCTTGACACCATCGATCCACCTTTTGCATGGCCTTCCTCTTCCTTTATAGCCTGAGTGCTTGGTGTTGTAGGCTCTCGTGGCTGGTTGATCAGGTGACATACGTATGTCTAGAGTCATTACTATCAAATCAAAAGTTGCATGCATTTGTGTGCTTGTGTTTTCTCACAGGCCTCTGAAGTGCATCGAGTCGTACATTCGTGAGAATGTGATGCCAACCTACGCCAACACACACACCGAAGTCAGCTTCAACGCCCAGCAAACCACACTGTTCAGAGAGGAAGCCAGGTGAGTGTGTGTGTTTGTGTGTGTGTGTGTGTGTGTGTGTTTGTGTGTCTTTGTGTGTGTGTGGGGGCGTAAGAGAGAGAGAGAGAGAGAGAGAGAGACTGAGAGGGAGGGGGAGAGAACGAGATTGGGAGAGAGAGAGTGAGAGAGAGAGATAGAGAGAGAGAGACTGAGAGAGAGATTGTGAGAGAGAAGGTGAGAGGGAGGAGGAGAAGGAGGAGGAAAGGGGGTGAAAGACAGAGACAAAGAAATATGGAGAGGGAGAATGAGAAAAAGAGAGGTGGAGGGTAAAAGAAAAAGATGCGAAGCGAGCGAGCGAGACAGGAGAGAGAGAGAGAGAGAGAGAGAGAGAGAGAGAGAGAGAGAGAGAGAGTGAGAGAGACAGAGAGACAGAGAGAGAGAGAAGGAGAGAGAGATTTACAGACAGTCTAACAGAGTCAGATAGACAGAGAGAAGGGAAAGGGGAGGAGGAAGGTAAGAGAAAGAAACTCACCAACAAAAGGACAGACAAACAGACTGAAAGAAAGACAAGCAGACGGACAGCCAGGCAGGTGTATAGACAGACAGACGCGAAGGCTGGCAAACAGAAGAAGAAATCAGCTAAAAGGTGTTTTCAATCAACAGAAGAATACTACGTTTTTCTCAGAGGGCCTGCATTTTTCACGCCGAAATCTTTGGGTGCATTTTATAGATCCCCGAGGAGGAAAATGCGTGGGAAACTCCATCACAGAGTTTCAAACACACAAGATTTCTTTTTTGTGTCGCAGCGAAGTGGAAACGGACGCTCGTCCGTTTGGGGGCATGTAGAGTTATCACTATCAAATTAAAAGTTCTTTATTTACACTTTTTCTGAACACTGTGTAAAAAAACAACCACCTTGATTTATCGTGCATGGAAGTCGAAATGTAGATGTTACTGGTGAAATAAGCGAGAAAATGGCCGCCAACGTTTAGTGACTTTTAAAGCTGAATACTCGTAGCTAGATCTAGTCGTCCAAAACAAAAACATATTTTTTACTTTAAAATGTTTTCTATAAAATTCGTCCAGGAATGATATGATCTGTAATATTTGTAGGATAGAGAAGATATCCATGGTTTTCTTTAACAATGTTCATAAAAATTGCCCAACAATCGGTAAATACTGATCCTCCGTTCCCGAAAATTTGACGAACGCTTGATGTGATTCCATCGCGATGACTCAAAAATATTATGTTATGACGGTAGTACAACTTTCTAAACCTTGACATTGAGCGATAGAATCTAGTCTCCGATGACGCTGACTGTGACAGGAAATGAGCTCGTCATAGAGAGTAAGATATTTCTGAGATGCTCACTCTTAGGAGACGTGCATTCTGCTCACTCCACAACGGTAGAAAAGAAGTTGCAACCCCAGAATTTCAAAGTTTTGTCTGCTCAGTACCTAGTTGTGAGAAATTTTACATCAACATTTTTGAGTTTCACAATACGCCAAGCTTTTTTCGAATGCAATTTTTTGAATGTCTTGATAACAGCCCTGAATAATCTTACGATTTTGTATAGAACAAATAGAACATTAATTTGGTTTCTGACCTCATGGTCTTAGTAACTCAAAACGGACCAACCGTCAGATAGAACTTTGTAATTCTGAGGTTGCAAAGTGATGATGATTTTTTCGGGCGCTCAAAAATGAGATCCACAGCTGACTTATTGTTGGAATCTTTTTTTTATTGTTTTCTTTTTCTCCGAAACGTTAAAAGGTAGTCAATAACGTGTTTGTTGTGAAATACGGAGATTAATTTTTGTGCTTCTGATGTGTGTATGTTTCTAAATGCACGGCCACATTGCCTTTGGTCTGCCGTTAATTGGATACTATGTCCACCACGTCATTAAAGAGTTAATCTCTTTTCTCCTCTCCCCCCCCCCCTTTTTTTTCCCCACAACAAGGGCGATAATTAAGGAGGCGGTGAATGCCACAGAAGACGACGCCGTTATCTTCACCGGAAGTGGAGCCACGTCTGCTGTCAACAAGTTGCTGCACGCCCTCAAGCCCAAGAAACCGGTGAGTGCTTTCTCTCTCTCTCTTTGTCTCTTTCTCTCTCTCTCTCTCTCTCTCTCTCTCTCTCTCTCTCTCTCTCTCTCTCTTCCCCTATGTGTATCTATTTATCTTTTTTTTTAAGTAAACGTTTAAGAAAGAAAAAGAAAATAATTACGTTAAGAATAAAGATTCAATTGAATATGGAAATAAGAAATAATTATTACAAAATGGAAATTTAAATAGAGGCCTCAAAAAACACAGGCGACAATAATTATTATTATTATGTGGGCTCTCATTGCACCCACACTTGAATGCATATTAAGCTATTACAAATAGGTCTAACACAATAAGAACAGAAGAAAATAATAATCCCATACAATAAATTAGTTAGATCTATGTATAAAAGCGGAAGCACTAGTTATTGCGTCATGAATAGGGGAGTGGAGACTAGGCCAACATCTCTGAGGACACTTTTTTATCCTTGAGGTTAATAAGTACAAGTAGATGTGTGATTTAGTGCTGTGCGATTTTTAGGCCAAGGAAAGGAAACTCTATCGAGTATCGAGGCTTCGAAGCCTGAAATCACTACTCGTACCATTCGGATACCGTGTGCGAATTTTCTCCTTTCTTTTTCATTTTTTTAAAGGTTTACTTGTTTGTTTGTTTGTTTATTTGTTTTTGCTCTTTGTTTTTTTCTTATAAGTCAATCAACAATTGTTTTTATCCACCCCACTTTATCTTTATCATCAAATACAAAATGTTTCTGTAAAATGTTTTCAATGATTTCAGATTATAATATACTTTTAATTATGTTATAACTTTACAATGGGGATGAGAAATAGATGAAACGAAAATTCTTAACCCATAAAAAATCACAAGTCATTCGAATGGTTCTACCACACATAGACATGGACTGGTCTTAATATGACAGTGTGCGTAATAATTATAATAGCAGCTAGCGACCGTAAGCAATGACAGGTCATTCCACGTCAACTTCTGTGCCAGAGATGGCACCTCCAGGACTATCCAAGCCACCGGGCCACGCTTCGAATTTTCTATGAAAAGAGCAAAAATCGTGAATATTGAATAGTAAGCTAGCCTACATCATTGGAATTTGCAAATCTAGCTCTAGTGTGGTTCTGACCAGTGCATATTCGGCCCAGCCTCTAGCTCTAAGCCTAAGCTTGGCGTGTATCTACGCACGCACAATGTGTAGGGGGGAAATGGGAGCGGAAGTAGGACATGGAGGTTACCCACTTCCTGTGACCGGCTAAGTGTTTCGATTGGCTACTTGAGTTTCCAGCTCACACAAGAGGGGTCGGTGCTAGGGAGGCCATGGCATGGGTTCAAAGCGTACCGTGCAGGCTGCAGCCGAGAGGTCAAACACGTCGCTTTTAACCTGATTAGAGACTTGCGTATGTCGCAACGTTGGCTTCGTTTAATTAATCACAATCTATAAATATGAATGTACTTTTACGTCATTCTGAAAGAAAGAAAAAGAACAAGGACTGTTGGTGGTAGTCGCTTTCCCTCTTTCCAGAAAGCTTTTGACGGATTTACTCGTTAAATCTACGGGTGGGTTGCGAGCGGTCTAACATACAGTTTGGTCGTTATTTCCTCCCAAACATCTCTCGTTCTTCTCCCTGTTCTTTCTTTTCTTTAATATTTATATTGCTATTGTAAATTACACAGTTGTGTTAATTACAATCCCCCTCCCCCATACTCTCTCTCTCTCTCTCTCTCTCTCTC
>NW_004797373.1:855419-866195 GCF_000002075.1 Aplysia californica
GGGGGGGGGTATTGTTGTTTTAAAGCAAAATTTTGTCCGTTTTTCTGTAAATGGATATTGTACATTTCGCCATGGAGTCCTTAAATGTTTGGGTGCGCCGTGTATTTACGGTAAAGCTGTCACAGAGACGCACGGCTCTCTTGTCAAACGCACGATGATACACACATTCTAAATCATACCCCTCCCTAAATGGCCGCTATGAGAAGGCTTTATAAAAAATGATAGACAGCCATTAACGGGAATAGAGGGGAAGCTTGCGTGTCGATCAAAAGGCAGATAACTCTCACAACAGAAGAAGTAACTACAGAGAAGGGAATTAACTCCGTGTCACGGGTACCACTCGGGGGCGTCGCTCAGTGGTAAGCTAAGACGTAGGGGGGACCGCAAGGCTGTCTGTTCTCACCGTGTCTATCGTTCCATATGGACGAGAGTGAAAGAAAATTGGGGTGAACGAAATTAACTTTCGATAAAATTATAATGTGTTACACACCACACTGTAACTCAAGGAATGTCACTGGGCTGGGGGGTCCATGGAGTTTTCTAACCACACATGTTTACCAGCGGTTCTCCCACGCCTTTTTTTCTGTGTCTCTCATAAACTTACTAATGTACCCTTGGAAGAAAGGTTAGAATCTCTGATGTTGCACTCAATGTGTGTGTTCTTCTAAGAAGCAAAAACAAAAAAAGAAAGAAAAAAAGAAAAAGAAACAAAGATGAAAACAAAACAGACAAAAAATCGAACCGTAAAGCCCCGGATCTAATGGGATTGCACCAGCTACCCTTTCAAGTGCTTTGTACCCATGGTAAAATTAGTGAGATTACGTTGCGCTCGTCTCCGAAGGGGATAGTACGGGTTCGAGCCTCATGTTCGGACCGGGATTTTTTTCACCCCCCTCCTGCCCACCCAGCAGTAATGAGTACCTGACTTCGAGTTGGGGTAGTAAAGGCATGGTGGAAAGGAACTGGCCACCCTACCACAAAAATATCCCAAAGGCCCAGGAAGTTGTCTAACTTACAAGGCAATCCCCAATGTCCGGATCGGATACGGGAACAACTTTTACGAATAGTTTTTCGTTGGTGGTGTTTGGAGTTTGGATTTTTACGAATTTTTTTTCAAACGTGAATACTACCTCAGGAAAAAAACTCATTAAAAATGTTCCAGTACGTTTAGGAAAAATTCATCACATAGAATTGCAGATCTATGGTTTGACAAGATGCATACAAAAATGATAAATTTATGTCCATGAAAAATAAGTGTGGTATTAATTAAGTAAGACGTATCAACAAACCCTGTATAGCCGCCGTAGAAAACGAAACTTTTTTTCTGAAATTGATTGCAGAATTTTAAATTCCTTACTCTGCTTGTTATATGTTTGAAATTTGGTAATTTTTGATCCACTAATAATCGAGATAGCCTTCAGCTGTAGTCCCCCCCCCCCCCTTTTTTTTTTTAAATCGATAAAAATTGCCCAATGAACGGAAAAGTAACGGGTTTTTATATTTCTTCATTTTGCCGAGCACCTCCTTGGACCACGATGGAAAACAAAACATTTAGTTCAGTGCTGTTTGTGAGGCAAGAATAGACAGATATAGAAATTAATTCGTACCAACTACAGTGAGGTTACTGAACACACAGTGCTACAAATGAAACACACACAGAGAGAGAGAGAGAGAGAGAGAGAGAGAGAGAGAGAGAGAGAGAGAGAGAGAGAGAGAGAGAGAGAGAATGTTTTACGGAGCGGGTTGTCCAAGCACGTGAGACATGTATTTACTTGGCCTAATGTCCTGTCTCGTTGTGCGTTTGCGTGAGTGCACCTTTAGGTCTAACTTTTGTAACGTCTACGTCATTGTTAACGACCCACACATATTTCTCCCTGCGAGATGAATAAAGATTGTCAAGATTATAGTTTAGATACACACGGATATCCCAGCACAACATCCGTACTCTGAACTCAGCCACAGACCATGTTGGATGTTCATGACACTACTGCCGTAAGCTGACAAAACGACTTTTTTTTGTCCAGAGCAGTTTCGAGAAGTCAACTATTTTCGGTTTTCTTACAATGTCTCAACTACTTTGCACAGTACATCAACGTTTGAACTCGCACCCTTATCAGAATGTCATTCCCTATGTACAACATACATTTTGTTTAATTTCATAGAGAAATAAACAAATAATCACGAAAAAGGGCGTTTTGTCAGCTTTGCCTTACACGAGACGTTTTTAATTAACAAGAACGCCTTTTTTTAGACGTTCGCTGACAGAACGCCTTTTTTAAGTAAGTCACTGGCACACAAAAAGGCGTTGTGTCGGCGAACTCTCAAGAAAATACTACTGAATCATAACTTTTTATTGCTCCTCCTGAAGAGTGCCAAATTACTGAATTCAAACAATGAGACATAACTACGGCCATTAACGATAGTGAACCTAACACTGTTATTGCTCATGTAATAATATTACAGGGATGTATGGTCTCTTTTAAGGACAAGTGGACTAACCTAGATTTCTGTGGTTTCCAGAAATCTTGACCTACACCAAAGGTGGGCATTGCCCTTCCTATAGGTGGAGTTTTGTTTCATTGGTGTGTATATTTGTTTACGTATAGAAAAAACTCTCCTGGTCTTTTAAAGAAATTGAACAAGGGGCTAAAACTTTACCTTCAATTTTCTCAAAACAGTGTTTTTCGGGATAGCCCCCTTGTGCTTAAAAGCGAACAAATTTCTCTTGTTCTTTTCTCCAATTGTTTCTATTTGTCTGTCGCTCTATTCCAAGCACCAAATGTGAAGTGTGTAGACAAAATGAATTACTTCTCGGATTCAAGCCTTAAGAAAATAGATACATCACGCTTATAGGTGAAGTTTTTACAAATTATGAGTATGAAATAATAAAAGACAGGTTATAGTAAAAAGTATGGCATCAAAAGAAAATCTACAATTTTGACCATAATGTCTATTTTTAGCCAATATCTTCATATTTTGTGGATTGCGAGAAGCAACTCATTTTGTCAGCACGCCTCACAAATGGCTTTTATTGAATAGATGTGCTTCTTTTTACTTTTAAAACAAACAAAAGCGACCACATTATTACACTCTTGTTCTTTGTCCTTCAGGTTGTCGAGAGACGGCCTTTATCTACGCCATCACCAGCGCTGCCGTGTCCCACTCTGTGGCCCGCGCATGCTCAGAGGGCAGTGTGAGCACCTGCACGTGCGACATCGAGCATCACGCGCGACCCACAGGCCTGGACTGGGAGTGGAGCGGATGCAGCGACAATGCCAAATTTGGGCATAAGTTTAGCCGGAAGTTCGTCGACGTTCTGGAGAAAGGGAGGGACTTCCGGTACACCATCAACTTGCATAACAACGAGGCAGGAAGAGTGGTGAGTGGGTTAGGCTGTTGTTTGAAGTGTGTATATGTGTTTGTGTGTGTGTGTGTGTGTGTGTGTGTGTGTGTGTGTGTGTGTGTGTGTGTTGTGTGTGTATGTGTATGTATGTGTGTGTATGTGTGTGTGTGTCCGTGTGTCTGTGTGTGTGTTTGTGAATGGTCTGGTATTGCTGGGAAGCAGCTTTTGACATTGTAAAATGCAAATAACAAAAAAAAAACCCAACCAAACAATAACACCACCTCTACCCACCTACCCACCCTCAAAAATATTTTTGTTTAAAATAAGTTAACATTTTTTCTTGTTAAAATTATAACAATGTAACCAATACTTCTCTCTTAACTGTTGTGTTCTTATTACTGTGCAGAGTTAAGGCACTTATCGCAGTTGAACACAATATTATTTAGTGGGAGAGATGAAGACACGTTTGAGTCTCTCATTATTTATGATGGCATAGGTTGCCTTGAAAGAAAAGCTGTCCTTTTTTTCGGAGCACATACGTTCATATAATATACAATGCCTCCATATCATGAGTGAGTGGTTGACGCTCTGATGTGTGGTTCGCTTCTCCTTTCCTATCAAGCATAATATTATGTCGTCCTTATCTTTTGCTCTATGTTGACACCTTTAATCGTATAATTACGACTTATTTGTGCTGCAAGGGCCGGAAAGAGCCGGAAAACTCTCACTAAAACAAACCAAAATAATAATAATAATAAATAGCATTTATACTGCGCATTTCCATTTTCTAAAAAATGCTCAATGCGCATTACAATGAAAAGACATCACATCCTAAAAATTCCTCTCTCTCTCTCTCTCTCTCTCTCTCTCTCTCTCTCTCTCTCTCTCTCTCTCTCTCTCTCTCTCTCTCTCTCTCTCTCTCTCTCTCTCTCTCTTCTCTCTCTCTCTCTCTCTCTCTTTCTCTCTCTCTCTCTTTGTCTCTCTATATATATATATATATATATTTCAGTCTCACAGTCTGGCATTCACACACACACACACACACATATATATATATATATATATGTATATATATATATATATATATATATATATATATATATGTATGTATATTATTGTATGTATATAACAGTACAGTACAACATTATGACCAAAAAAATCAACAACCCCCCCCCCCCCCTCCCTCCCCGTCCACAGCATGTGACGTCAGGACTCCGCCAGGACTGCAAGTGTCACGGAATGTCCGGAAGTTGTACCATCAAGACGTGCTGGATGACCCTGCCTGGCTTCCGCGACGTGGGCTCTACCCTCAAGGACAGGTTCGACGGAGCTTCCAGAATCTTACCAGGTGAGAAAGTTGGTGAGTTGTTTTTGGTGGTTCTTTTTAGACGATATTCTTTTGTCACAATGTGGTGGAATCAGGCGCTCGTCATTTTTGGGCATATTATGTGGTTATTTGTATATCTTAAAGCCTGTTCATTTGTCTTTCTTTTGGTGAAACGAACTGACATCTATGTTGAATGGAAGTCGAAATATTAGCGATTGAAGGAGGTCAGGGTCACCTGGTGTCACAGGTAAAATTAGCGAGAAAATGGCCGCCAAAGTTAGGTAAGTTCCATAGTCTGAGAGTCCTTTCAAACCGAAAATTCGTGTTTTTTGTACCTTTAATCAATGTTCTTTAAAAAATCCCCACAAAAATGTGTTTTTAAAAGGACATAAAAATTGTTGAGCTCCCCCCCCCAAAAAAAAATATAAAATATAAAAAATAAATAAATAAATAAATAAATAAATTTTAAAAAAATAAATAAATAAATAAATAAATAAATAAATAAATACAAACATAAAATAACCTTAAAAAACCCAACCCAACAAAACAAACAATATTAGAAAAAATTGCCCATTTCTTTGATTTCATTATTTTGACGAGCGCCTGATCTCACCACGATGTCTCACATTTTAAAAAATATAACGCAACTAAAAATGTCTGCTTTCAAATATCGCCGAAGTAATTTTTTTATTGCTATGCTACAAGGATCAACGCAGAGAGAGATATGTCATAAATAAGTGTGGTGGAAAGTGGATAGGTACAAAGAGGTAATGCAAACTAAAAAGTGCCGTTTTCAGAATTTTCCAACTATATTTTGACAGCTTTACAAGCATTAGGTACGAGGTAGAAATACTTGCTGGGGCAGTTTCATAGATTCATACAGCTGTCTTTGAGTGTACATAAAAGTAAACTTTTGAATGTAGAGCGCTGTCGTTTGGTTTGGCTTGCTTTGATTTGTGCAGATCAATGTGTTTATCTACAATTTTTTAATATGGTGATGTTCACGAAAGTACGTTTTTAATTGATTTTTTTTAAAAACTCTTCTAACCAACCCTTGCTTTGTTTCGTATTCTGAGATAATGCTTGGACTAGAAAAGTATTCAGTATTCAGTTTTGAAAATGTGAAGAAAAAACAACTTCTCATCTGAGTCCCTCGTCTTTTAGTTTAGTTTTATTAAGGTTTTACGGCTCTCGCAACTGCATAAGGTCATAGGAGCGCCAAGGGGTGGGTGTCAATAGAGAAGTCCTAACAGGGAATCAGGCTTACTCTGCTCACCTCTCAAGCCTAAACAGCACAAAGTCTGCTTCTACTATCAAGGCACCCCGGAAATAGCACTTCACAAGAGAGTGGCAAACGTACAAAAGAAGTAGAGGGAAAATGACGATAGTAAGGATCAGAAAAGAAAAAGCTGCAGTATGAGCATGACATTGAAAAACCAGCCCATTTACAATTCTGTGCATAAGTACATGTTAATATCACCCCTTTGGGAATGGCCGAAAGGTAACTTCAGTCAGTGGCACTGCCCTTAGGGGGGGGGGGGTATCCCTGGTCTTCCTTTATTGGATATTCTTCAAACAAAAGAGGCCCGTCTTATTCTTGAGAGAACTCGTTTTATGATGGTGTGACTAGTTTATATCGTTGCTCATGCGTTCTTCTTAAACCTAGCTTGACCATAAACGTGTTTAGGTCACCAATCGGGCAAAATTCAAAATTTCCTTCCATCTGAAAATGTTTGGGGTGTCCCACACGTTTATATGACACTATGCAGTTGCCAGCGCCGTAAAACACTAACCAAAAAAAAAAAAGAAAAAAAAAAGAAATAGACGTGTGCCTGATTATACAAAAAGGAACCAGAAGTTTTGGCAGCCTTTTCGATAAAAATACGTATTTATTCAACATTTCTCAATTTGGGCCCGAAAAGTGCTGCACACGAGTGTGTCTGATACAGAAAATATTTCAGCCACACAAGGCATAAGTGTGAAGTGTAGATTGATGATTTTATTATGCTCCAAAGATCAGAATCTTGAAGATGTTTTGTAAATGTAAGTGACGCTGCATCAGATATCAACACTTCAATGGTTTTTGATGTCGATGAATTTTTTGGCAGTTTCTTGTTTGTTTGTCCTTCTCTTTGATGTGTACTTGTCTGTGTTTATTATTTTGCTTCTCTTGAGGAGAAATATGAATCGTGGCCTAACTAAGGACTAATTATTTTTCATTTATGCTTAGCCATAATGTGATCCCATCTTGTCGTAATCGTTGCTTATCTTGCTGTTAATATTTTCCAGTTCAGAGCTGCACTGATACATTTTGTGTATAGTTCCTCAAACACATTTGTTCTTTCTTTCTCTCCTCTCGGTCTTTCCATTTGTGTTCGGTAATATTTTAATCCATTTTTATGTTCTCAATAGCGCTTAATTTTGTAATTGATGAAAGCTTTACTTACGTGTACGTTTTTTTTTTGGTATTTCATTCAGTATAGAGTATTAATTTCTAAGTATTTAAATCATATTTGGATTTGCAGTGCAAAGGGTTGCGTTGCCTATGTTTCTGATGTTTGGAGTAAAGAAGTCTGTTCTTCACAGTTAAATTTGTAATACAGGAGACAGAAAATAGTAGAAATTGGCTAATAAATGTGTTCTGGCCTCTTGTGTTTCACAGTTAGATTGGCACTTGACATTCTGTAAATTCCAAAACACCTTGTCTCTTGTTCTATTTTTAGGTAACGATGGACAGAGCCCGGCAGAAGGTTAGTATTGTCCACAATACTTGTCATGATCAAGTGTCAGCAGATTGGTGTAGTTTCGAAACATAGTCATATGTAACCCTACCACTGCTTAGAAACACACAACTAGTTTTTAAAAGTATATTTATAATTTGATCTTCGATATTCTAAAAGTGTGTAACATTTTTCTAAAATATTTCTTTGTCTTTCTAGCTTAGAGAACATGCATTCGAACATGGTTTCTATATTTGTAAAAGGAACAAAATTTAACTTCCAGACTGTCGGCACAAGACAGTAGCTGATTCAACACCTCTGAAAATGTTAACAAAATAAGCTACATGGTGTATATTTTGTTTACAAGTCACCAGTTAGTTCATGAACGTTAAATGTGAAAGCTTTGTTCCGGTTAGACTTAAAGAAATGTCTAGACGAGGAACATTATGCATTAGCATATTGATACTTTCTTCTGGAACATAATTATCTTATGAGAAAGTGGAGTGTCGGTACCATGTTCCTTTATCGACACAACCGTTTAAACAAGGGAAGCCACGCAGGAAGAGATCAGAGAATTATGAAAAATCACGTAGGCCTACGAAACGTTCTACACTTTAGGTTTTCGTGTTCTTGATAGGATCAGAATAACTTTGACAATCCAGTTGTATCAACTCCTGCCTTACAACATCAACGACAACCACTTACAACTTCTGCTGTCCCCAGAAAACACAGTCCGCTCTCGGAGAAGACGGCGTCGCCGGTTCCACTTCACACCTGCCAACCGTAACCACAAGAAACCTGGCCGGAGAGACCTCGTCTACTTTGAGGACTCGCCCAGCTTCTGTGACAATAACTCTGGCTTCGGCTTTGACGGAACCAAGGTACACGTAGATTCAGATCTTGCATCAAGTTGCTCTATGACAAAACTCGTTTTAACATTGTTGTTCACTCCAGCTTCTTCGACAGTCACTCTGGCTTCGGCTTTGACGGAACGAAGGTACGCAATCCTCCGGTACACCTAGATTCATAGCTCGCCTCATGTTGCTCTTTGACAAAACTCGTTTAACCTTACCCGTACGTCCCGGGGTCATTTTGTAGTCTGGGGTTATATTCTTCACACTTTAGAAGACTTCTAGTACGAAGACCTCTCTGAAACTTTCAGTATTTCTTAAAAAATAACTTTGACAGACTGCTATGCGTACGGATCAGATTAATGGGTACATTTCCTCTTTGTAAAGTGGTGGCACAGAGTTCCCAACGTTGTATGGATACGATAGTAAAACACGACGTACCTATAGGGTTAAGATTGTTGTTGACTGTTCTCATTTGACAGAAGAATTATTTTGCCCGGTGACAATTACTGTAGTTCGTACGTCTCGTCCTGTGACCGATGCTCAAAGGTAAGACGAATCAGCTTCTTTGGAGTCGGACTTTTTACCCTTTTATGAACGGAAATGTGTGAGACAAAGCAACTGTAGTGCATTTCACTTCATAGAATCTATCTTTAATGATTCGAATATTAGCATTACTAACAAATGTGAGCCGTTCTGACAAAATGAGTTACTTCTCGCAATCCACAAATGGAGATATTGGGGAACAAATCAACACTAGGGTCAAATTTGTAGATTTTCTATTGATGCCATATTCTTTAAGTGTAATATGCCTGTTATTATTTCATACTTATGTATTTTTAAAACTTATAAGCGTAATGTATCTGTTTCCATACGGCTCGAATCCAAGAAGTAACTCATTTTGTCAGCACGTTTCATAAATATTTTTTGAGGGGTTTCTGTAAAAATGTCTACATTAGTAAGCAGGCCTATCCGGGGAGAGAATAAGCTAACACAAGTCTTAAATACCATTTGAATATTAAAACTTCTTCAAATTATTCTGCATGCACAAAGGAGGACGTGATAAAAGTCATGTGGCTGCTTAGTCAGTAATTCTCTACATGTATTTTGTTAGTTAAAAAGAAACTTGTTGGGGATATTTTTTCGACGTTCACGGTATCTTAAAATCGGAATTTCGTAATTTAAGATGGTAAATACTGCACTATGTTCTAACCTTTGGTCAAAAGCAAACATCCGAGGAAGTCTTCCGATTTGCAAACGATTTAGTCAACTATAGTGCGGTAAAAAAAATTCGTGGTGAGACTTATTGTCAAATATCTCCTCAACTATCGAACACAGGTTCTCCAATTTTTGCACAGTCACTTGTATCAATTTGTCTTAACAGGTCAACATTTTTGTAAACACCTGCAATCTGTATTATAGAAAATTCCTTAATAAATACTAATAAAAAGTAGTAGAAAGTGGTTTCTACAGATTTTTGAATGTTTTAAGCTGGGTCAATATTGCTTTTAATAGCAAGTCCGTTAGGTTTTTCTAATTGGGACATTATACTTATTGAACAAATGTTTTGAGAGCCGTTAGTGCAAAAAGTGTTCACTATAACAATAATTCCTTTTATCAAGTTTTGCAAGTAAAAATTGTCATTGATGAGCTGTGACATAGGCCATATTATGTGTAATCAAAATGTGTGTGAGAAGCGGGAAGTGCTGTGAACAATACTTTTTTACGCGCGACAGAGATGTCAAGTATTTTATATTAATTTATGAAAAAAAGTTTTTTAATCTAGGCCCAAATTATTCTGGGAAAATATGATTAAGTTAAGACAAATTGATACATATTGCTATGCAAAGTATGGATGACATTGATTCACCCGTTAAAGAGATATTTGTGAGGCAGCGTGGTGGAATCAGGCTCTCGTCAATTTTTGGGCATGTAGATTTATTGGTATCATCTTAAACCTTGTTCACTTGTCTTTATTTGGATGAAAAAAATATCTCTTTACCTTGAATACAAGAAAAGATATTTGCGAAAGAAGGAGGTGGGGGTCACCTGTTTTCAGAAGTAAAATTAGAGAGAAAATGGCCGCCACAGATTAGTTATTTCCTTAGCTTAAGAGTTCGTGGTAACTGAAAATTTACATGTTTTGTGCCTTTAATCAACGTTTTTCAGAAAAATCCACACAGAAGTTAATTCTTTAATGGGCATGAAAGTGTTGAACCAAAAAAAGAGAAAATTTGATGAAAATTCACAAACCTGCGGAAAGATGTAAGTTTCGTCACTTTGATTATTTTGACGAGAGCCTGATTCCACCACGCTGCCTCACATTTGAGGATAAATTGCACCACGATTTTTTGACCGCACTATAGTAGTAAACAAAGAACTTGAACAATCACACAAAGTAAACGGTTTCTAAACATTGTCCAGTGTAAATGGACTGTCCTGTCGTTGGCCGATTCTGGGATGATATTAATTTCCTTCTGTTTCAAAAATCCCTTTTCTAAAATTGTGAATTCACGAAACGGAACTTAATGGTGG
>NW_004797373.1:866295-868966 GCF_000002075.1 Aplysia californica
GACCTCGTCTACTTTGAGGACTCGCCCAGCTTCTGTGACAATAACTCTGGCTTCGGCTTTGACGGAACCAAGGTATATTATCCTCGGGTATACCTAGATTCTTTGTTTTAGTAGAGATTTTACGGCGCTCGCAACTGCATAAGGTCACATGAGCGCCAACAGGTGGATGTCAACAGAGAAGTCCTTACAGGGAACCAGGCTTACTCTGCTCACCTCTCTAGCTTCAACAGCACAAAGTCTGCTTCGACTATCAAGGCTCCTCAGAAATAGAGGGCCTTAAGAGTGAGACAAACATACAAAAGAAATAGAGGAAAATGATGATAGTAAGGATTAGGAAAGAAAAATCAGAGGTTCCCTGTTGTAGTTCAGGCACAGTTATGAGCATGACATTGATGAATCAGCACATTTAAAATTACAGTTCTATTGTGCATAAGAACTCAAGATGTTGATGCCCCCCCCCCCCCGCCTTTGGGAATGACTTAAAGACACTTCAGTCGGCAGCACCGCCCCGGGAGGTGGACACGTAGATTAATATCTTGCCTTATATTGCTCTTTGAGAAAACTCGTTTTAAGATTGTAGTTGACTGTTTTCATTTGACAGAATAATCATTTTGCTCCAGTGACAATTTATGTAGTATTTTAACGTTTTAAGATCAAATAACCTATACCCTGCCATGCAGTAAACTGCGTATTACAAAAAAAAACTAACTTGTGTTTCGTGCGCTCATATGACCTTATGCAGTTGCGAGCGCCGTAAAACCACATACTAAACTAAGACTAAAAATTAATGTAGTTCGTATGTCTCGTCCTGTGACTGATGTTCAAAGGCAAGACGAATAAGCTTCTTTTATGTCGGACTGTCAACCCTTTTTTGAACGGAAATGTGTGAGACAAAGCAACTGTAAAGCATTTTACTTCATAGAATGTATCTTAAATTATTCGAATATTAGCATTACTTACAAATATTTGTTGAGGAGTTTCTGAAAAAATGTCTGCATAAGTAAGCAGGCCTATCCGGGGAGAGAATAGGCTGACACAAGTCTTAAATACCATTTGAATATTAAAACTTCTTCATATTAGGAAGACGGGTGAAATGTCCTGTGGCTGCTTATAGTCAGTAATTCTCTACATGTATTTTGTTAGTTAAAAAGAAATTTGTTGAAGATATTTTTGCGACGTTCACGGTATCTTAAATCGGAATTTCGTAAAATAACACATTTTTAAGATGGTAAATACTGCACTATGTTCTAAACTTTGGTAAAAAGCAAAAATCCGTTGAAGTCTTCCGATTTGCAAACGATTTAGTCAACTATAGTGCGGTAAAAAAAAATTCGTGATGAGACTAATTGTCAAATATCTCCTCAACTATCGAACATAGGTTCTCCTATTTTTGCACAGTGACTTGTATCAATTTGTCTTAACAGATCAACATGTTTGTAAACACCTGAAAGCTGTATTATAGAAAATTCCTTAATAAATACTTATAAAAATTGTAGTAGGTGTTTTGTACAGATTTTTGAATGTTTACTGCTGGGGCAATATTGCTTTTAATAGCAAGTCCGTCGGGTTTTTCTAATCGGGACATTATGCTTATTGAACTCATGTTTTGAGAACCATTTGTGTAAAATTAATATATTGTGTTCACTGTAACAATAATAATTTCTTGTAACAAGTTTTGCAAGTAAAAATTGTCATTGATGAGCTGTGACGTAGGCCATATACGTAATCAAAATGAGTGTGAGAAGCGGGAAGTGCTGTGAACAATACCATTTTACGTGTGACAGAGATTTCAAGGATTTTATATTAATTTATGAAAAAAAGTTTTTTAATCTAGCCCCAAATTATTCTGGAAAAATATGATTAAGTTAAGACAAATTGATACATACTGCCATGCAAAGTATGGATGACATTGATTCACCCGTTAAAGAGATATTTGAGGATAAATTGCACCACGAATTTTTGACCACACTATAGTAGTAAACAAAGAACTTGAACAATCACACAAAGTAAACGGTTTCTAAACATTGTCCAATGTAAATGGACTGTCCTGTCGTTGGCCGATTCTGGGATGACGATGATATTAATTTCCTTCTGTTTCAAAAATCCCTTTTCTAAAATTCTGAATTCACGAAACGGAACTTAATGGTGGAACGACATGAGTTGTTACAGAAGTGAGAAAAACAATAATCAAAATCTTATTTAAAGTTTGAAAAACATTTTGTTATGAAAGGTTTTTAGGGTTTTTTAATTATAAAAATCCCGATTTGGCGCTCATATGACCTTATGCAATTGCGAGCGCCGTAAACCCTCTACAAAAAAAAAAGACAAATCTCAAAACAGTAAAACGGTTTGCTTTAGGGGCGGCAGTTTACAGTCAACGTTAACTAACATTTTGCACAAAAAAAACCATCAAACATTTATTTGAAAACATAATCGCTCAGAGCAGTAACGCTTTTGTGTACTCCCCGTAAGCACAAATTCAGGTATATCAACAATCCGTTTGCTTTGCTTTTCAGCACGTATTTTGATGAAAAAAGCCGAGAATCACAAAATCGATTTAATTTGGCCTGATTGGATTGGCCCATGAATCTTCTTGGCCAATGTCTGTGGTGTAGCGCTTAGGTGCTGTACTGTCGGACGCAGAAGAGCCCGGTTTAATAATAATAATAAT
>NW_004797373.1:869066-875670 GCF_000002075.1 Aplysia californica
TATTATTAATATTATTTGTATTATTATTATTATTATAAACATTGTTGTTTGTTGTCTTATTGTTGTTAATATCATTATTATCATTTTCGCAATTACCTCTTGTGATCTGTGCAGAGAACAGGCGGGTCTGGTGTACAAAGACGCCGTGTTCATCTCTCCGCACAAGTTTGTCGGAGGACCGGGAACGCCAGGTGAGGTTTCGTTTTCTGCAGTTTGTGTTTCGAAGGACTAAGATTTAAGAACATATTTTTCTCAGAATATGCTGTTCTTGTTAGAGGGCTTGTTCTATTCTCGTCTGTGGATGTTCTGTTAACGGCTGGGGATGTTCTATTCTCGTCTGGAGATGTTCTGTTCTCGTCTGGGGGTGTTCTATTAACGTCTGGGGATGTTCTGTTAATTGCTGGGGTGGCCTGTTAACGTATCTGGGTGTTCTGTTAACGGCTGGGGGTGTTCTGTTAACGTCTGGAGATGTTCTGTTAACGTTTGGAGATGTTCTGTTAACGTATGGGGATGTTCTGTTAACGGCTGGGGGTGTTCTGTTAACGTTTGGAGATGTTCTGTTAACGTCTGGGGATGTTCTGTTAACGGCTGAGGACTTGTTCTATCTACGTCTAAGGTTTAATTTTCCTTTCGTTAGCAAGCCAAACCTGTTAGGTATTGTTTTAAGGGTCTCGTGTAGGCTACTCAGAATAATGAAACCTGAATATTCCTGTAATGAATGCTCTCCTTGTCAAAGGTGAATAGCCTGTTACAGTGGGGTGGGTGGCGGATGCTCTGGTGTGGTTTACCCTTTCTTTCTCATCAAACGTCTAATCGTCTGTATCCCATTGCAAGTGCTGTGAAACTGTCTTTAAAAGATTCCCTGTTTCTAAATGACATACCGTCATTTTCCCCCTCAGGCATCCTGATCGCCAAACGCAATCTATTCAGGAATGAAGAGCCTCACAACGTTGGTGGAGGAACTGTCGTTTTTGTGAGTACCGATAGTTCTGCAGAATGACCTCATACCCCTTGTATCAATACTATTAATAGTAAGAATAGTAACGATGATAATACTGATAATAATGATAATAAATAAATTACACTTTTTATTTGTCCCGAAAGGGCACTTTGGTTTACAAAGGCAAACATACATTTACATACATAAATACATGATTATAAATACGTACATACATAAATGCATGAATAAATTTTTGCACAAATACAGGACAGTTTACAACCATGCAACTGTCGGTCGCCACTGCGCAACGCATTTTATTTTGAGCTGGGGTTGTCATGTCTTACTCAAGGACACACCCCAGTGACCACCCATCCAAACACATGCGGATAACTTGAGAATGACAGATGTACGCCATTGTGGGTGGTTGGCGGGTGCTCTGGTGTGGTTTGCACCTTCTTTCCTATAAAAAAAATCTATCGTCTCTATCTTCCCTCCTTTTTTGTGTTTGTTACTCTCCTGTAACACCTCTAATCTTCAGCACTTATATTATGACTTTATTGTGTTGCTTGCAAGCGCCGTAAAACTCTTACTAAACTAAACCAACAACCATTTATTTTTTCTCCAGGGTCGCGAGTGTAACGGGACGTCCCTGGGCATCGACGGCTGTGACTTGATGTGTTGTGGGCGGGGCTTCCAGACCGAGGAGTACACGGTACAGGAGCGGTGTCAGTGCACGTTCCACTGGTGCTGTGAGGTGCGCTGTAAGGTGTGCACTGTCAACAAAGTCCGGCACACCTGTCTGTGACAGGAAGGTGCGCAAAACAGGCGTAACAGCAGGACGGACGAACTGGAAACTTCATGTCTCCTCTCCAAACACAATAGACTTGTCGTTGAATATTTAAGACTGTGCATTTTGACTTGTGCATTCTGACCTGTGCATCGTGGAAGGCACAATTTGACTCTGTTTGGAACCGTGCTGACCTGTGCATCGTGGATTGCACCATTTGACTCTATTTGGAACCGTATGAAAGACAAGGAGGAAATGGTTGTGTACGCACTCGACGATAGCGATATTGGTGTTGCTTCTGTCATGTGCACGCTCATAGTGCGCACCAGTCCACAAAAGTTTTTGTAAACAGCAAAAAGGAGCGTCCAAGGAAGTGCCCGGTCTAGTATGTTTTGGTTCACATCTCTACCAAGCCCCTACCTCACTTGTTGTAAGTCAAACATGTCCCACGTGCAAGTCAGTGCTCACTTGTGAACGGAATGTTCCAACAGTAATCCCACACTCTGTCTCTCACAATTGTGGGGTAAGGGAAGCCTTGATACTTGGTTTTGTTGGAGTTTGTCTCAACAGAGGTAACAGTGTGTGTATAACAAGACACATTATGTACAGCTGTGTTGTTTGATGTGTGATTCAAGTTGTGCCTTTGACACTCTACCAGTGCAGAGAGAAAAGTCCCACTGACCTGTTCGTGATTGTAAAACATTGTTCAGTTTTCGTCTCTACCAGCAGGATTCAGGAGACGTAGCTTATTTCTGCAAAATGCCCCCCCCCCCCAACCTCTCTCTCTCTTGAATAAAAAAAAGAAAAAGAAAAAAAGGAGAATAAAATATGACTGCTTGACTCAGTGTGTAGTGCCTTTGGTGACCGTGAGAGTCACACAGTGCTGTGTGTATCTATGTCCTACAAAAACATGAATCTATTCTGGCTATGATCTTTGTGATTTTGTTAAAGAATGGAGTCTTTGACTTTTCTTCTACTGATAAATCAGCGGCAAACCCCGACTATGTACACACTTAATAAAACACACAAGAGCAGCTTACGAGCGAAAACAAGCCAAAATCTGAGTCAGAGATGACAACTCCAGGTATTCCACGTCAAGCAACGGTTTGTGCCCTGATGGCTTTTGATTGGCTTCTCTGCTCGATCACGACATTAGTATGTTTGGAAAATGGATCTGATTCTGAACACTTTGACTACTGGAAAAAGCTGAGAGACACAGGATGAGACACTAGGCACGACCCTAGGGTATTTTTGTGCGAGTTGATTCCAGTGTGAAGCAATCTGAGAGATATTCACTACCTTTGGCAGAAAATTGAAGATGTTTCAGTCTCGCTCTTTCCCAGGAACAGTTCAAAGCCTGACTTCCGACGGAAGCTTCATGTCTGATAAACTCATGCGTTACTCTAGAAATACAACAGTAACAGTGATAACAACAGAGATGGCAACATTATGAGGGAAAACCTTCAAACTTCAAACTCCTAGAATTGGTACATGTGCCCCAAAATATCTTTTTTAAAAAGGGAGTGATGTTTTCTTTACTGCAATCTGTACTTAATCTTCCACACAACCTTGCTGCATGTATTTGTCAAGTTCCCGTTTGAGGTGAAATACAATTCATTCTTTTTCCATGTACCATTATAGTGGAATACATTTCGGAAAACCCTAGAAAATCGAAGAGGGCTTGATGGCAGATCCTACGCAATGAGCATGTCTTGGAAGCAAAGGACGTTCAAAGAAATATCCACGATACATATTAAAATTACGCGTCGTATTGATACATATTAAAATTACGCGTCGTATTGATACATATTAAAATTACGCGTCGTATTGATACATATTAAAATTACGCGTCGTATTGATACTGGCTTGAAATTTGTCAGATGTTTAGACTCAACTAGCTGTATGATTTTTTGACAGAAGTATTTACTAGCAATTTAATATTTCTATCAGTTTGTCTGGTAAGGCCGATGACGTCTCCCTGTCCACTCGCTGTTGCTAGTGTCTCTTGAACAATCGTTCGCTTTTTTAGGCTGGAGCAACGAGGAGAAATAAGATTGTTACTTTATATCTCCAACTCAAAGAGGCAAAATGAATCAAAGGCAAGATTATTTCTTTTTTTAAAAACTTTAACACTTCAGTGATGTGACACACCAGTGCGTGATTGACAAGATGTACAGATGTTATTATGTCTTGGTTTCAATAATATATGTATATATATATATATATATATATATATATATATATATATATATATATATATATATATATATATATATATATATATATATATATTATGTTTTACTTGTGTTTGATAATGTCACATCTTTTAATGTTGTGTATGCACACGAGTGAGTGACAGGGGTATTTGACAATGTATTGTACAGAATGATACTATTATGCAAACGCATTCAATGTCCCCATGTTAGCCTTCCCTAAGTGTGAAAGGTGGCTTGCTCCAATAAATCCATCCAAATGCAAAGTGACTGCTCGAAATCAAGTTTATCTCTCCCTAAGAGTCGTTTATACTTTAAATAAAAAACGATACACACTTCGTAATATTGGAAAAAAAAACACCCGACCCTAGATTTTTATCTAAAGCTGTATCCTATGTATGGGCATGTATTTCAACAATTAATGTCTATAAATATATATGAGAGGCAGCGTGGTGGAATCAGGCTCTTGTCAATTAATGGGCATGTAGAGTTATTGGTGTCATCTTCAAGCTTGTTCACTTGTCTTTATTTCAATGAAAAAACATATCCATTTATCTTGAATACGAGTTGAGATATTTGCAAATGAAGGAGGTGGGGATCACCTGTTTTCAGAGGTAAAATTAGTGAGAAAATGGCCACCAAAAATTAATTATTTCCTTAGCTTAAGAGTAACTGAAAATTTACATTTTTGTGCCTTTAATCAACATTTTTAAGAAAAATTCACACAAAAATGAGTTCTTTAGGGCATGAAAGATGTTGAGCAAAAAAAACAAAAATTTGATAAAAACTCACAAACTTGCGGAAAAAATGCAAGTTTCTTCACTTTGATTATTTTGACGAGAGCCTGATTCCATCACGCTGCCTCACATATGCCTTTTGTGCATTGTTTTTCCATAATTTATTTCATCTTGTATGGTAAACTATGCAAATACTTAGCAACACAATACATCCGGAAAATGTCTCATACATCTTTAGTTTCCAACAGCCGGAACTATTCTTTTTTTCCATATTTATTAGAGGGTATTTATAGTGTATATTGGTACTTTCGGAGCTCTTATTTTGGACGGCGTAGTAATGGGTTTTGAGCAGATAAAACCAGCTGCTCCGTTTTGCTAACAGTAAAGTTTCACGAGGTATTTCAATGGTCTGGTCGGCAATCGTGAATGATTTCCAACCCTATTTTCTTGATGACTTAGTACTGCCTGCTTCAAAGCCACGTTCCCCATGGATACAGGCATACAATCGGTGAGTATACTGTAGGGGAAATGAGTTCGAATCTCTCCACCAGTCTTCATACTTTCAATTCACTCATTGCAGACCAATAAGACACGCCCCTATTCGTATACACCGCCGTTTGAATTGAAAACCAAGTATCTAAAAAAATCATTCTACACCATTTATTAGAAACAGCAACACCTTTTTTCGTTGTAATTTATTTTCAAAAGGATTATTTAAACTCAGTAATGTTTGCACATTCGTTAAATATCGATCATTTTCTCTGAGACCGAACCTTCACAAAATTTAAAACAAAATGATTTTAAACAAATCTGCACATACTTGGTTTTTCATTTAAACATGACTACATTGCACTACATGGGGCAGTGTTGGTCAAGGAGGTGCAACTGAAACCCACCCTAAAACAACAGAGAGTGGTTCGCTTGCTTATTTTCTCAGGTTGAACGAGACATTGGGGCTGATAAAGGGTGAAGAACTCTACACTATCCTTACGTTGTGTTTTACTTTCGTATCCACACGACGTGGGGAACTCTGTGCAACCACTTAACCCTATCCGTACGTCGTGTTTTACTATCGTATCCATACGACGTGGGGGAACTCTGTGCCACCACATTCCAAACTGGAAATTTACTCGTTAATCCGATCCGTACGCTTTGTATAGCAGTCTGTCAAAATGGTTTTTTGAGAAATACTGAAAGTTTCAAAGAGATCTTCACACTAAAAGTATTCTAAAAATGTGAAGAATACAACCTCGGGGGTACAAATTAATGACCCCAAGCGTACGGATAGGGTTGAGCAAGTTTCTACTTTCGCTTTCCTCTTGTGAATCATCCCTTTGTGTCCTCCATTTCTCTACCTTAGACTTACACAGCTTTATCTGACTTTTTAAAAATCCGATTTGAGTTACTAAGACCATAAGGTCAGATACCAAATGTTCTAACTGCATAAGGTCAGATACCAAATGTTCTATCTACTCTATCAAACTCGTCAGATTATTCGGAGTCGTTATCAAGATATTCAGAGAATTTCATTCGGAACAGATTGACATGTTGTGCAACTCAAAATGTTTAACTTCAAATTTCTCCAAACTGTGTGCTGAGCGGATGGAGCTTTGTAATCCTCGGGTAGCGGTTGTGAACAATTCAAATACTCATCTCGACACATCAACATATCAATATAAATCTATGCAAATGACGTCATAACTTTTATACACGTGAGAGGTTGGACGTTGTTATCCCATTGCTAATCTGTCAAGTGTAATTTGTAAATAAAGGAACTTTCTATGCATTGCTCATTTTTCAACATTCAAAATGATGTCATTTTTGTTTGTAAATTATACATAATATCATTATTATCACTGTCGCTGTCATCATTGTCATCATCATCATCATCATCATCATCATCATCATCATCATCATCATCATCATC
>NW_004797373.1:877883-890825 GCF_000002075.1 Aplysia californica
CGCCCCCCGGTGATAAAGAGTTAAACCCAGCTGGCTAACAGTTTTGTCGGTGAGATGTGGACAGTAAAAATAATAAAATAATAGAACCACAACTAAAAATGGTGTTGTATTGACGGAGTAGGCTTCTCTTCTTTGCATTGTCCACAACTCACTCACAAACACAACCTTTGGGCAACTGTTTTATTGTAGTGCTGCACAATACTCAAAAGCCATCACTGTTCTAAAATAGAAGTAAAAATTGCATGAACAATACGAAAGACTTTCTGGGTATTATTTATTCACAGGCGCTTCTGTTCAGAAGAGTTTATTGTAACTTTGCAGGCAATACACGTATAAATGACCAACCTATCGTGTTTTAATTAACTGTTCTCTACCTTAGACTTAAATGGTGAAAATGGTGAAATGGTATGGGTTTAACGCTCAGGTTATTTAAGGGGCAGGACCTCCTAGTTTAACACCCGTCTCCGGTAGGACCGAGCCAAGTGGGAAGTTCGTGTAAAGTGCCTTTCCCAAGGACAAAACGTCGGACCAAGCTGAGGCTCGAACCCCCGAACCCGCAATCTAACGATTACGAGTCGGGTAGCCTAACCACTAGGCCACCGACGCCACTCCTTATACTTAAATAAATAATAATAAATAGCATTAGGTGTATTGCGCATATCTCCGCTCAGCAGCAGGCTGTATGCACTTTACACTATGTTGCCCCAGCAGACCATAGAATACTCAGAAACATTCTCAGCTTCCAGGGAAGCATACAGTGCAAGCAGCTGATAAAGCGCTCAAACACTAACAAACTGACAAGGTTTTCAAATGTCTAAAGCTGGATACCCATTCCCACCTAAGCAAAGTGAGGACAATTCGTGTAAAGTGTCCTTCCCAAGGACACAACGTCGGGCCCCAAACGGGATTCGCTCCCATAAAACGTTCTATCTGCTTAGAACCTAATTTTGAGTGAGAAATCCAAAGTTTTTTGGGGTTTGTTTGAGTTTCATAACGAGTGCAATACCGATAATACTTTGATAACGACTTCGAATAATCGAATCTTACGATTTTGATAAAGCAGATAGGTCATTTATGGGTTTCCTACTCATGGTCTTGGTAACTCATCATTATCATTGCCTTTCTCACCATGCACCAGGATATTGGCCACGAACAAACATGTTCTCACCCTGGATCAAGATATAGGCCACGAACAAACACTTTCCACTTTTTCCCCATCCTGGGCTAGTTGCTTGATGTCACTCCATGTCTTCTCTCTTTTCTGAACACCCATTTCCTTGACTTTTCAGTAAGTTCCATATGGTCTTCCCCTTGGTCTTTCACCCTGTGAGTTACAATCTAACACTTTCCGCGTTATGCAGCTGCTTGACTTTCTGAACGTGTGGCCAATCCATCGCCAATGCCTTCTTCCCACTTCATCTCTGACTGGGCTCTGTCTCGTTTTTCTTCGTACTTCCTCGTTGGTGATACTGTCTGTCCATCTGATCTCCAGTAACTTCCTCCGACACTTGTTCAAGAAAACCTGGATCCTCTTTATGCACGTCTGAGATGCTTTCCATGTCTCACATCCATATAACAAGACTGTTAGTAACTCATCACGGCCGAAAAAGTCAGACAAACCTTTGTAATCGTAAGGTAGCGTGCTCTCTACTACTACAGAGCAAAACGGGCATTAACGAGGCTCCATCTTGTCATCGTTGCATTAAAATACAATTGGTCGCTTTTAAGCACAAGAAGGCTATCCCGAAAAAATGTTGTTTTAAGAAAATCGGAGGTAACGTTTTTGGACGCTTGCTCAGTTTCTTTAAAAGGCAAGGAGAGTAGAATTCTCTATAACCAAACAAATATACACCCTGATGAAACCAAACTTTTCCAATGCCCACTATTGGTGTATGTCAAAATTTCTGGAAACCCTGGAAATCTGGGTGAGCCCTCTTGTCCTTAAAAGCGACCAATTGTGAGGCAGCGTGGTGGAATCAGGCTCTCGTCAATTTTTGGGCATGTAGAGTTATTGGTATCATCGTAAAGCTTGTTCACTTGTTTTTATTTGGATGAAAAAATATCCGTTTATCTTAAATACAAGTTGAGATATTTGAGAATGAGGGAGGTGGGGGTCACCTGTTTTCAGAGGTAAAATTAGTGAGAAAATGGCCGCCAAAAATTACTTATTTCCTTAGATTAAGAGTCCGTGGTAAATGAAAGTTTACATCTTTTATGCCTTTAATCACCGTTTTTAAGAAAAATCCACACCGAAATGAGTTCTTTAATGGGCATGAAAGGTGTTGAGCCCAAAAACAAAAAATTGATAAAAATTCACAAATCTGCGGAAAAATGCAAGTGTCTTCACTTTGATTTTTTTTTTACGAGAGCCTGATTCCACCGCGCTGCCTCACAATTTAACGTCGATACTGAACATAAATTATTACTCTTGGTTACTTCCCTTTACTGGCATGTGTTGGGGGGAACTGTATCTAGATCTATATCTGTGAAGCATCGTGGTGAAATGAGGCGCTTGTTAAAATAATGACATCAAAGAAACCGGTATTTTTCCACCAGTTTGGGAATTTTGTTCAATTTTTAAAAATGGTTCAACATCTTTTTGGTTTTTTTTTTAAAAAAGCATATTTTTGTGTGGATTTTACTAGAAAACATGAATTAAAGACACTAACACTTGTGCTTCTGAGTTGCACTATTTCACTGTTGTTCTGTCCATTTTCTCCTCTTCACTCAAACCAATAAACAACTTCTTTGTCAGGTTTTGACTTGGACGGGTGTCAAATCAAACATCATGCCACTTAAGTTACTGGACTGTGATGAAACAGGAATTAAACCTTACTGTACAGAAACACGTGGAGAAAAATGAAGAACATTCAGACACTCATGGAAAAACCTTACTTGTTTCAACTTACAGTTTGTTGAGGTTATCGAGCTTCATTTTAAATATAGGTTTCCAGTTTAATGAGAACATTAGCTTCATTCACTACTTTGTTGAAAAACCAAATGTTGTGTTCTTTCGACATGGACATAGATCATGACCAATGTCTGTGGCACAGCATTTAGTCACTTCGCTGTGGCACACGGGAGACACCATCTCCATTCCTAAATGTGGAGAAATTTAATCGAGTATCTCGGGGGGGGGGGGGGGGAGGGGTTCGTGTTAAGGATGTTGTCTCTCTCTCTCTCTCTCTCTCTCTCTCTCTCTCTCTCTCTCTCTCTCTCTCTCTCTCTCTCTCTCTCAGCCGGCTTTGGCCCCTGACTATTGGGCTCGAAACCAGCCTCCTAAAAGATCTAAATTGTGTTATTAAAAAAAACAAAAAAACAACGACACGTTCATACATCATGGTCACAACGTCAGCTCGCTGTCATCAAGGAGGTCATACAGTAAGGTCATACTACATACCTATGAGATACCCTCTCGGAGCTAGTCCCCTGCACACGGCCTGAAGTCTGGAACTCTAAATTATACCCAGAGACATATCGGCGCTTGTGGTGCAGCAGTTAGGTACTTCGTTGTTGTACAGACGCGAACTGAGTTCGATTCATATGTGCTGGAGAATTTTGTCTCGAGTGTCTTGTCTAGTTAGTTTTAGTAGAGGTTTTACGGCGCTCGCTACTACATAAGGTCTTATGAGCGCCAGAAGATTAGAGGTGCTACAAGAGAGTAACAAACATAAACAAAAAGAAGGGGAAATAAGGACGATAGATGTTTGATAGGAAAGAAGAAGCAAACCACACCAGAGAACCCGCCAACCACCCACATTATCTTGTCTGTGTTTCTGCTGGGATGTACAACTATCAATCCCGGTAGGCCCTGACAGGGGAGAGTTGACGCCCACCCCCTGGAGGATCTAGATTGGGTCAATAACGACGTAATAATTAAATACCTACATTTACCCGCTCCCCCTAAAAAAAGCGAAAAAAGCGAAAAAGAAGAAATAAAAAAACCCATGTAATTGAAAGATATTTTTAAAAAACTCACCACAAAAACAGAACGAACAGAAACACAAACATCCGTGACAAATACTCAAGTCTGGCATTTTTTTTTATAACGAAACATTTTATTACCAGTAAAATCGTTTTATATATATATGTATATTATATTATATAATTGTTCATATCTGAAGCGGTCAAAATACAACACACAATCCGTACGTGGCTTTAAACAAAGGGAAAATATCGTTATCACGCATGTCCAGACGTACCGTGGCAAATGTACAACCAGTAAGATTACCCTCATCAACGTAATAGTATTGCTATCATCAACGTAATAGTATTGCTATCATCAACGTAATAGTATTGCTATCATAGCTCAGCACGTAGGTCCACGAGTAAGCAAAGCATCCAACCTTTCACAGAAATCCAGAACAGTAAAGAGAATATGGCAGACACACAGACTTCTCCCATTCACAACCTTCTCCACAGCTTCTCGCCAACTACTGCGCTTGTTATTATTGTATATCAACACTACAGCGCGGCTATTTATTATTTAATATGTCAAATATTATGTACACAACATGTAAAAACATGTTTTAAGTAGTAAGATCATGTAAACATCCCATAGAGGCAAACTTTCAGGACAGGAGATCCTGTCTTGCAGGTCCAGTTAGTTGTTGAATTACCATAGTCGTACTGGTCTCGAGGAAAACTTTGCTCTGTAGAGAATTCACATGGCTCTCAAATCTACTCAACTGAGAGAAAAGAGAGGCATTAAATGTGACCCTGTGGTTTATATTTGAGGCTACCTATGACTGTCATTTAAGAAAAGGAGATCACATCCGTGAATGTGGCTTACATTTTTAAAGTTAGAAAGCAAATACCTGAAGAAAATAATATGTGAGGTAGCGTGGTGAAATCAGGCTCTGGTCAAAATAATCAAAGTGAAGTGGCTCAACACCTTTCATGCCCATTAAAGAACTCATTTCTGTATGGATTTTACTGAGAAATGTAGATTAAAGGCACAGAAAATGTAAATTTTCAGTTACCACGGACTCTTAAGCTAAGGAAATAACTAATCTTTGGCGGCCATTTTCTCATTAATATTACCTCTGAAAACAGGTGACTTCCACCTCCTTCATTCGCAAATATCTCGACTTGTGTTCAAGATAAATGGATATTTTTTTCACCCGAATAAAGACACATGAACAAGCTTTAAGATGATACCAATAACTCTACATGCCCAAAAATTAACGAAAGCCTGATTCCACCACGCTGCCTCACATATATATTTAGTACATTAAAGTACAAACTATCTTAAGGGTCGAGTTGATCTTAATCAATAAGTTAATGGTCAGCTTTGAATATTTAATACTTCAGTTTGAAAGCCTTTCCTACTCCAATTTTCATGGAACGCTAAGATAATAAACAAACAAGATTTTTTTCAAATTGCTGGTTCTGATTCGAGGAAAAGTTATCGGCTTTAGCTTATACTATCCAGAATAGTTCATCCGTGTTGATCAATGGAGCAAAGAGTAATATATTCTTCTAAAACAATCAAATAAAGGGAAAGAAGAAATCGACAAAATCTCTGCAACTTCAAGATGGACATACCTAACTTTTGTTATTTAAATTTCTCTTTACAATTCAGAACCTACATTTACAGCCTCATTGGAAAAAGGTGTTGTTTTTCTCTTGGGAATATCTCAAGACATCATTATGTTGAATACACGTTGTTTATCTACAAATGGGAATGGTCGTTATGCCGAACTGCACAATTGCGAAAAAAAACTTTTGTTGGAGAATGGCACCAAGGGGACTGCCTCGATAAAAATCATCGAGCAACGCAGTAAATCTGAACTTGTCAGCAACCACCGCTGGTTGTTCGAGCGGTCTCTTCTTTCATTTATTATCATTCGTTTTGTGCAGAAAAAGAAAGAATTAACACAGTTACGTCCCTTGACAGCTATCGCGATGTTCACCCCACTTACCTCCCTTCAACTGGTATGAAACGTCTTGTTCCACTGAGAGGAGAAAAACGAGAGGTAAAGAACAGCACTTGCCATCTTTCCGAGAAAGCATTTTTCTCTCTTATTGCTTTGTTTTGGTCAACCCAAAAACGAGTTTCAGAGTTTCGGTACTCAGTGCGTGATTTCTGTTCGCCATAAGTCTTTTAGTTTTACATCTTAAGCATTCAATGATGTACGAAAGATAAATAACATAAGGTCAGAACAAAACAAAACAACAAAAACAACAAAAAAGAATATAACAATTGCAGTGGGGTAAACATGGCTTGATAAGACAGAGAGTTGTAGGTGTGGACGTTTCTCACAGTCCTTTGTTGTAGTTCTCCGCTCCTGGTGAGGGCAGTGTCTTGTCGGAGCTCTGGTTCTGTGCCTCACTCTGCGGGGCAGGGGTCAATATAATGAAGAAAACACCATAAGTCTGTCAGAAACACGATGTTTTGACATATGTTTAGGCCCCAATCGACGCAAGTTGTATCAAGTCGACAACAACGGGATGCTTCAGTCTACTGTCAGGACCTGTCTGGAATAAGTACGATACAAACATCCCAGCTGACAGATCAAGATCCCCGATATACAGCTTAATAATAACAGATAACATTTGTATAGCGCAAATCCCCGCTCAACAGCAAGCTCTATGCGCTTAACAATCTATACTATTACCCCATCAGACCTGAGAGCATTCTGAAACAAACTCAACTTTCTGGGAAACATACAGTGCAAGCGGCCATTTATAGGCGCTAAAACACTACCATACTGACAATGTCTTTCACTGTCGATGGCCGGGTACCCTTTTCCACCTGGGTGAAGTGAGGAAAATTCGTGTAAAGTGCCTTTCCCAAGGACACATCGGGCCCGTGGCTCGAACCCCCGAACCCGCAAACATTGCCATCCGAATCAAACTCGTATCTTCCGCGTGGATTGGCTCAGAGCCTAACCCTAACCCCACAGACGCTAGTCATAAACAAAGTGTGCATTCGACATGCAACACATAACTGATTTCCACAGGCCACACATAGCTTCATTGCTTCATCCCAGTAGGGAACGGGATAGAGGGTGCCCACGTCCCTCGTGACTCATTGGAGCAGAGGAAGATAGGACTGACGCTACCATTACTTAAACACAATCCCACATCATCACTCATCACCACCATCATTTTAAAAATCATCATTGCTCTCAGATCAACGACTTACGTCAATAATCCTTGAATCTCTATTTCTGTAACAGTTACTTGTCATACTAAGTTTGCACGTAATACACTATTGGACATTATCATACGCTCTTTTTTCTACTAATCAGAAGGCGTCGATCTCATATAAATGGGCAAGGGATAAAAAAAGAAGTTTCATTGCTGGTGGTAAAGCGCACAAGGAAACAGTAACTTGCAGGTAAGACAGCTCTGTATCTCCAACCGTCGATTAAACAGTAACTCGCAAGTACGTTTATTATAATTTGTCTCTACCAACGATGTACCAGTCCAGCCTTTTGCAGCTGTTTAACGACAGCCGCCCGGTGAAAGCTATGGACATGTATCATGTCCGTTATCACGCATGTCCATTTCCACGAAGCCCTTCTATAGTAGGTGAGTTAGACACTGGATCAACAGACTATAGTTGTAGCTGAAATAAGTGTATGGTCGTTAAGGATTATGACAGTATAAAGGGATTCCAAACCCTAAAGTTTTGATCCGTGCCAGTTTACGTTAACTCTCAATTCAATCGCTTTTCCTCGGTTCAGCTTGAATAGGTTTTACATTTCGTCTGTTTTGATATTGGCTCGACTATCTTACAATATGATTTCACTTGAACATGCAGACTTCGGTATATATAACTGTTTTGAAAGTTTTCAAAACACAAACCGGTTTTTTGTTGTCAGTACTGAAACAATTCTGCCGAAATAAGCAATATATTCGTCTTTTTACCCATGCCAGTTCTGTTCGGCCTGCATCTGTTTCAGAATACGGAGGCGCCAGAAAAGAGTCAGATTGCAATTGTTTAATACAGTTGTATGAGTGAGAGAAAATATATTCCCTCAGCTCTCCTTCTTGGCAGATATGCAGTTGTCTGTATTGGTTTCTCATGTCATCGGCAGACGGTCTAAAAATTAGATCGCTGAGTCTCTTCGGACATCTGATTTTCTGACATCATCTGTCTAGACAATATCGACAGTTCGACTCGGAGAACATGCCCCGTTTTGTCAGCTGTACACAATGAATGGTCTACTGGCCATAAGATATCCCTAAAGGATGATTTAATACCTTGGATATGCAGAAAACATAATCTGACACATCATGGTCATATTCTTTCGAATACATCAAGTGAACACACTATCATGTCGTAAGTCTGATCTATTTCGGGTTGTATATTTGTAAGGCAAGTATGTATTAAGGCCAACACATAAGCCAAACAAAATGCCTAGGTCACAGCTATCATTGCTGAGGAGGCAGAATTGTAGGAAACTTGCATCGTTTTACATTGGGACCAAAGACTTCATGTCATGATTCACAGAGGTACAGGGCTCCTCAAACATACACTCCAGAAGTGTTACATTGTTCCGGGGACGCTCAGAAGTATTCCCACTGTAAGCGGTTGTCATCTCATCAGCACTTGGACAATTAGACTTTCAGAAGTATCACGTGTCCTCCTTGTGGCTCCCGATAACGGTGTAATCATCATTGGCCTCAAGGTGGAAGCCTATTTTGTTGTCGCTTATTTCAAGCAGCACTCAGCCTGTCGAAAACACGAACTTATGTCACAATTAAGTCAATATTCAGCACACCATTCTCAAGCCAAACAGTTCATTTTTCGAGGTCGGCTGTCAGAGAAAGACGAACTCTCAATCTCACAGCCTTGAAGACAATTCACTTTGTCAAGGAACAGCATGCGTGTGTGTGTGCGTGTGCGTGTGTGTCTACAGCTACGCCAGCACCTCACTCACACCCACCCTCCCCCCTCTCGTTGTGTCCTCCGGTTACAAACACTTGTTGAGAATCTTGGTGCTCACGCACGTCTCACAGATCACCTCGCAGCACCACAGAAACCGACACTTGCAATTCTCCTTCATCGTCACCGAAGTCCGCGAGTAGCCGCGGTTACAACAGAGCAAGTCACAGCCTCCCACCCCCATGGAGTCCGGCTCACACTCCCGGCCCCTGGTGCCCAGAGAGCCCACCTTCTTGTTCTTCTTGCAGAAGTCTGGCGACGGATCTGAGTACACCAGGTCGTGGCGGGAAGGCGGTTTGATGGTCAGCCCCTCCGGGATGATGTTTTTCCCGTCGTTAGAGATGATGACCCTGATGGCGCCGTCGAAGCGTTCCTTGAGCCGGTTCCCGACCTCTCGAAACGGAGGCATTTTCTTCCAGCAGGTCTTCAGTGTGCACGATCCTGACAGGCCGTGACATTTACACTCTCGTCTCATGAAGTTTTTCACACCCTGGGGACAGCCATGGAGAGAAGTTTGCTGTTAAAACAATGATAACGACAATGACAATGACAATAAATAACAATGACTAAGACAATGACAATGACACTAACAATGACAACGACAATGACAACGACAATGACAATAACAATAACAATGACAATGTGACAATGACAATGTGACAATGACAATGACAATGACAGTGACAATGCGACAATGACAATGACTATGACAATGACAATGACAATGACAATGACTATGACAATGACAGTGACAATGACAATGACAATCTTTATTCATCTCGCAGGGAGAAATTTGCCTTGGTCGTTAACAATAGTAACAATAGCAGTAGACGTTACAAAGGTTAGGTGCACTCACGCATACGCACAACAAGACAGGATATTAGTAAATACATGTCTCACGTGCTGGGATGTAAAATCCCGCTCCGTAAAACATTCTCTCTCTTTATGAGAGGCAGGACGAAATACGCGAGGGGGTTAGGAAGGGGAGGGGAAGGGGGGGGGGTTAAAAGCCCTGACTTCGTTTTCATTTTATACATAAACATAATCATTTAACGCCACCATAGAAACTCTTTAGATCATTTAGAAGAAAGAATGTGTACTTTTTAAGGGCACAGCGCTTGACCAGGAGATTAGAGTAAAGAAGACAGGCACTGAAGCCCAAAACAAAAGTTGTTCATATATCTGTCAATTTTGAGATGCCACGAGATGAGTATTATCTTGTATCAATTCCAGTTTCCGATGGGAATTCTTATCACAGTTATCAATGCTATTTAAAAAATATTTCCTTTGAGTCAAACGAAATTACAGAGAATACCCGTATTCCAAAGATTTCCCATTCGTTTTTTTATGTTAACTGCCGTTTTTGCAACTGGAATTCTCTGCTTTCAAAGTGATTTGCGTCAAAACAAGAGGGGAGGGGAGGGGAGGGGGGGGGGGGTTAGTACAAAATAGCACCAAGCTTGCGACGTATTGAGAACAAGGCATAGTAAGAGTAATTAATAAAGGGTAGGGTAGATCGTTTGACAGTTTATATGACGTACTCTTTTCAAACTATTCGATCTCTACATCAAGCTTGATTCACAGTGTATCATATCAGTCTTAACACAGACAATTTGTGTGGGTGGTTGGCGGGTGCTCTTGTGTGGTTTGCTTCTTCTTTCCTATGAAACATCTATCGTCCTTATCTCCCCTTCTTCTTTTTCAAAGTTTGTCACTCTCTTGTAACACATCTACTCGTCTGGCGCTCATAATATGACCTTATACAATTGCGAGCGCTGTAAAACATCTTCTAAAACTAAATTTGTTAACTTCATCGCTAGTCCTAAATATTGCCCTTTGACGTAGCGTTTAACAAATCAGTGGACACTCTACAACGATAACTCATAGTTAACTACTAATGTAAATAGTTCCACAAAATACGTAGTCTCCGATTCGATACTCCCTGTCTTGAATTTAAAACAAAGGACAACCAGGATTCTGCTTAATGGCATAGGGCATTTGTGAAAACGCCTAGGTGGAATGATTGCTCTAATCCACCTTGCAACTTTTGGATTTAATTCGTTTTCAGAATAACAAGGAGTGATGACTGCAGTCAATTCGTGGGCCTTTTTGTTTACTTTGTTTTCAGAATGAACTATGTAGATCTAATCACGTTTCGATGACTTTGTTCTGAGAACGACATAGAATCATGACTCCAGTCAACGCGTGAGACTTTCCGTGTTTTATTTTCAAAATGAACATATGTTTGACTTGTCGTTTCATATAGTTTCAGAAGGGACTATGGAATGGCCTTCCATTTACTTTGTACCAAGAATGAACAACTGACGAACGTAGCTATGTTTTCAGAACGACGAAGAATGATGACTCCAGTAAACTCGTGAGACTTTTCGTTTACTTTGAATTCAGAAAAAAACTACAGAAAGACTTTTCGTTTACTTTGAATTCAGAAAAAAAAACTACAGAAAGACTTTTCGTTTACTTTGAGTCCAGAAAAAACAACAATTACAGAACCAATATTTGACTTGTCGTTTAATATGTCTTCAGAATGAACTATTGAACGACTTCTCAGTCATAATGTTTTGTTTTCAAAACGAAGATTTGTCAAATTTTTCGTTTACTTTATTTTTAAGAGTGATAACTCTTCCAGCCAAATCTTGCACCATTTCGTTTACTTTGTTTTCCGAATGAACTAATGGATGGCTTGTCGTTTACTTTGTTTTCCGAATGAATTACTGAATGAATCTGTCCCTGACCCGGGCAAAAGGTGAACATTCCATGTTCGATTTTACGGGCAGTTAGCTTCTGCCATGGGAGACACAGTAGATCGTATCTTCGCGCGCCCGGACATCGATAATGTGGAGGGGAGAGAGACGCAAAGCCCTGCCCAGGGCACTACTTGTGTGTGTGTGTGTGTATGTGTGTGTGTGTGTGTGTGTGTGTGTATGTGTGTGTGTGTATGTGTGTGTGTATGTGTTGTGTATGTGTGTGTGTGTGTTTGTGTGTGTGCTGAATGTGATTTGTTTTGTTGTTTTGAGTGTTTGACGCAAAGCCCTGCCCAAGGCACAACTGCTACAGGTTATGTATGTGTATGAGTGTGTGTCTATTCGTTTGAAAAAGAGAGAGAGAGAGAGCAGGGGTGGGAGGAGGCGAGAGAAAGTGTTTGTGTGTGTGTGTGTGTGTGTGTGTGTGTGTGTGTGTGTGTGTGTGTGTGTGTGTGTGTGTGTGTGTGTGTGTGAGTGTGTGCGCGCGCTCACGCGCAACCGAAGAGTGCGTTCAAATGCCTGAGTACGTCAAGATTTGGTCTGTCCATACAATACTTGTACTTGATAAAGTAAGGACGCCATCCAATTGTCTTTCTTTGTTACAGCTACGGGGTCATTCTTCTAAAACAAGAGTCTTAGATGAGGCATTGTGTTCTGTTTTCCTACATAGCTAAGTAACTAGGCAGATTGCTTTTCGGAATAAAATCTTCGAACTATTCTTTGTTGGAAAGCACGCAAAAACCACTATGATAGTATACATAATATACTATCATATAACGTGTAGCTATGTGTGTGTGTGTGTGTGTGTTTGTGTGTGTTTGTGTGTGTGTGTGTGTGTGTGTGTGTGTGTGTGTGAGAGAGAGAGAGAGAGAGAGAGAGAGAGAGAGAGAGAGAGAGAAAACGAATACCCCCCCCCCTCCTTGTTATTATCCTAGCGACCCCCCTCCCCCCTTTGCACTCACAAAACCCTTTAAAAAAATTATTTTGCGACCCCAAATACATTGAAAGAAATTAAAATGGTATGGGCATGTCACAAGATCCACAGAACTTGCCAAAACAATCCTACAAGGAACCGTACAAGGAAAGAGAAAGAGAGGAAGGCAGAGAAGGACATGGGAGTGGACAGGGAAGACGATGGGTGACAATCTGAGGAAAGTAGGAAAGCAGAGGACTAAAATAGATGGTGAGAGCTTGATTTTCAGATGCAGTGGCCCCCACGGCTGCCCAAATCACGCGATAGAAGAAGAAGAAGAAGAAGAAGAAGAAGAAGAAGAAGAAGAA
>NW_004797373.1:892341-894094 GCF_000002075.1 Aplysia californica
CCCCCACTCACACACACTCCTTCACAGAACAAAACAAAATCAAACAAAATATAAAAATAAAGAAGAAAAAAGGTCAACCAATTCCAGTAAACGCTTTCTTCAACTGTTTGGTTCAGACTAATAAAATAATATTTCCAATAAACGTTCTCTTCAACTGTTTAGTTCAGACTAACAACACAACAAATCCATTAGATACAAGACACAGAACACCTTGTCAATCCACCATTCCTCTATTGCATACAACTGATAATATCCAGATTGGGTTGTTTTGTAATCGTCGCGTCCAGATTTTTCTTTCCGTGCGGTCAAGGAGGTCGAGTTCCCAAGTTTTACCGCCACATTCTTTTCCGCCAGGATTTCCGTTGGGCCGGACTCACGCTTGGTCTGTGGCGGAGAACAAAGCCAGACAACTTAAACGTCCATAAAAAATAACTCAGGGCTAACACAAAAAGCCCCTCGTCGCGCCTTTTCTTCGCGTAGATGTATAAGTGATTGAATTCCTCACGCCGTGTTGATTCCTAGTTCGGGTGCCGAGACGGCAAGGTGCATAAATCCAATCTCTCGTCGAGTGAGAGTTTCCATCTCGAGGGGCCATAATCTAAAGACTCAAAATGGCGTATGGAATTTACGATCCAGCCCTTGTTCCCTGTCTCTGTCTGGGCGGTTGTGGCGGTTTTTATTGCCGTGGAAAATGTAAAGAAATCCGCGGAGGTCCAAAACGAGTTCCACCCTGTCGAACCTTGTCCACCTCAGCGGGGGAGGGCCGACTTTTGAGTCGGAGTCAAGGGAGGCAAGTTTATGAGTCACAATCAAGGATTACCGCCCTTGGACCACACACGCGGTCTGCACATGTGTCGTGTCGGGCTAGGGGACCAGAAGTCGTTGTGAGCTCAGGACAAACCTCTGTGCAGTCAATAACTCACGCCCGACTGGCTAGGGTAATCCTAGATCTATATATATATATTATATAGTCGCTCATGTCAGCCAGACAGGGGTTATTGGGTGTGAAGGAAGGAGAGGGGGAGACAACTGACATGTCTTAATAATAACTATCTGGGGCCCCCTTTCGATGAAAGGAATGATTGGTGCATTAACACCAACTGAAAGTCATTGGCCTATTATATTTACACTCTACTGGAATGGAGCAATAAATCTTGAGAGATGCAAAAAATTAGAAGGTCTAGATCTACATCTAAACTCTCAAAATAAAATGCGCCTCGCAAAATATCACTTCCGCACATGATTTTCTGCAATTACAGAGACAAAAGCGTCGGCGAAATAAAGAAATTTAGCTGCAAAACTGTCTCAAAACTGAAAAAACGAAAGGCGTCATGATCTGGAGCATATTTTAAAGAATCTTTTGGCGAAAACCGCATGTCGATCGATGCAGCCATTAAAAAGCCTTTAGAATAGGAAAATTCAGCCACCACAAATAGATAATAGATAATAATAAATAGCATTTGTATAGCGCATGTCCCCACTCAAAAGCAGGCTCTATGCGCTTTACACTACATTATTATCCCAGCAGACCATAGAACACTCAGAAACATTCTCAGCTTCCCGAGAAGTCTTGAGAATAGAAAGGAATTCGGAGAAAGTGACAGTGCAGCTCTTGATGGAAAGAGAGGTAGACAGAGGCAGACAGAGGGAAAAGATACTGGACAAGCTGACAGCATGGCTGGGAAAAACAAGAACGACAGACACCATCGCTGCAACGCAAGACAGAGTGAAGTGGTGGTCCATGATCGCCTAC
>NW_004797373.1:894324-895362 GCF_000002075.1 Aplysia californica
TTTAGGAGCAAGGCTTCGGCCCTTCTTGTCAGGGTCAGCCTGTGCTAGGAGGGATACAACACCCCAGTTTTAGTAAGAGTTTTACGGCACTGGCAACACAATAAGGTCATATAAGTGTCGAAGATTAGAGGTTTTACAAGAGAGTAACAAACACAAAAAGAGGGAGGGGAGATAGAGACGATATATGTATGGTAGGAAAGAAGAAGCAAACCACACCAGAGCACGCGCCAACCACCCTCTCAGGTCTTCTACTTGTGGCACAAAGTGCCTAACCGCTACTCCACATATTGTGCCGATGATATGGACTTTTGAAAGATTCTCTAAAAACTCTAGCGGCAAAAGGCGGGGCCCTCCGATGTATCGCTCATCTCTGATGGGACCAAGCCAGGAGGTTGGACTTTTATGAAAATTAACCCTATCCATACGTCGTGTTTTACTATCGTACCCATACGATGTGGAGAACTCTGTGCCACCACTTTACCCTATCCGTACGTCGTGTTTTACTATCGTATCCATACGACGTGGGGAACTCTGTGCCACCGCTTTCCAGAGAGAGAATTTACTCGTTAATCCGATCCGTACGCTTTGTATAGTAGTCTGTCAAAATGATTTTTTGAGAAATACTGAAAGTTTCAAAGAGATCTTCGTACTAGAATCTAGAAGCATTCTTAAATGTGAAGAATACAACCCTGGGAGTACAAAATGACCCCAGGCGTACAGAGAGGATTAATCAAACGAACAAAGCTCAAGAACGACATCAAGTTAGGGATTTGAACCGAATCAAGGTGATCATGATCTCAGCCCAGGATATTACTATTGCCATCTAACCACCACCCGAAAAAAATACAAGAAAAAAAAACAATCGAAAGCAATAAAAACAAAAAACAAAAGTAAAAACAGAACAGGCAAAGAAGGAAAAGTGATAGTTTGTACAGGTGATTGTCTTCTACAGGTGACCGTTTGTACAGGTGATTGTCTTCTACAGGTGACCGTTTGTACAGGTGATTGTCTTCTACAGGTGACCGTTTGTACAGGTGA
>NW_004797373.1:896091-897064 GCF_000002075.1 Aplysia californica
GGGGAGGGGGAGAGATTAAGAGAGACAGGGAAACATAGAAAGAGATACGGGGTAAGAGAGAAAGAAAGAAAGGAAGAAAGGAAGGAAGAAAGAAAGAAAGGAAGAAAGGAAGAGACAAAAGGGGCGTAGGTGTGATAGTGAAGAGACAGACAGATACAATTTTCAAGCAAGGTACATCTTCAAATATTGTATACATCCAGAACAGTTTCGAAGAGGCTTCTTCACCACTAAGTTAACCAGGGGCAATAACCGAAGTAAATGCAGCAGACTGGCCCTGACTTCCCCGGCTCCAACCGTCGGCAAAACCGTACAAAATTACACAAACTGTCAGCGACGTTAACTAGAGGTGGGTAAAATCCGGATTATCTATCCGTATAATCTGTCCGGATAACCGGATAATTTTCAATGAAACGTTATCCGAATGCAGACTCTTTAACTCTCTTTCCTGACCCATTTGCCGAAGCGGGTGCACTCATTTGTTTTAGTGATGCTAAACCGTTTGTCGAAGTGGTTCTAACCCATTTGTTGAAGTGATGCTAAACCGTTTGTCGAAGTGGTTCTAACCCATTTAATGCCGAAACGTTTCATAACCTATTATTATTATTTGCCTAAGCGGTGCACTAACATATGATGATCCGGATTTTACTAAAACGACTCATTGCCCAGCACTAATGGTGACACAATAACCTTCTATTTTTCTTTATCTCCCGGCCTGCCCTGTAGTTAGTGGTGGGCAAAATCCGGATAATCTATCTGGTTAACAGGATAATTCTCAATGAAACATTATCCGAATTCAGACTCTTCAACTCTCTTTCCTAACCCGTGTGCCGGAGTGTGTGCTCCCATTTGTTGAATTTGTTCTAACTGGTTTGTCGAAGCGGTTCATAACACATTTAATTGACGAAGAGGGGGACTAACATATTATCCGGATCTTGCTAAAGCGACTAAATGCCCAGCCCTACCTGTAGTGCCC
>NW_004797373.1:899855-901156 GCF_000002075.1 Aplysia californica
GAGAGAGAGAGATGGTGGGGTGTGGGGGGGAGATATATTAATGTTTTGGACTCTGATATATCATCAGTATTAGTCATGTAGTCGTTATTTCTGTATGAAACAAGCAGACAATGAAATTCTCTGTTCGATTTTAATTACGTTTCCCCTTTGCCCACTAGGCCTGCTGATCAGGAAGAAAAAAAAAGTTGCTTGGAAGTAACCAATTTCAATTTTCTCCCAAAAAAATCCCCCCAAAAAACCCATTATTGAAACGAATAAATATCTATATGCAGATTGGAAATCCGACAATTCATTTCCATTGCAAAAAACAACAACACCCCAACAAGTTCGTAACAAAAAGCTGGCGACTATACTTCTTTTATCCCCCCAAGTTTCCCCGCCATAAAATAGGCCTACTAATGGACGCCACTTGTCCACTATAACCCAGAGGAGGGGGCAAAGGAGGTGATGGGATACGGACAGGAAGAGGAGACGAAAGCAGACGACAGAAGCTTGCTAGAGAAAGGAGACAATCTTAGAGAAGAATTTTTTTTTTCGGTCGCTACCCGGATTCGAACCCGGGACCTTTGAATGAGAGGCAAACACCTTAACCTCTAGGCCACGAGAGCCCCAACCAAGGGTTTCACTATTACACCTAAGTAAAGTAAAGTTGTTCCCGCATCCGATCCGGTCAATGGGGATTGCTTTGTTAGTGAGACAACCTCCTGGGCCTTCAGCATATTGTGGTAGGGTGGCCAGTTCCTTTCCCCGCCGCCTTCTGGGTGGACAGGAGGGGGCGAAAAAAATCCGTTTCCGAACCGAGGCTCGAACCTGGACTTTCCGCTTCTGCGAGGAGAGCACTAACCGCTCTGCCACCACACACTTAAGTACAGTGCTAAAAACACCAGTCTCGCTACAGTTTGGTTTGCTCGTTCGCCGCACCTTTCCTCCCTAGCCCTTCACAATTTGCCTAAAATTGTGCCAATTGGTGCATTCCACAGTGGACCGGAAGTACGCTACAGTGCATGATCTAGGATATAATGATATAAGTCTATGGGTCTTTCCTTCAATAATGATAGATGCTCAAGAGGTAAGTGGCTGTCTTAGATGAAAAAACGAGTGAGGAGGGAGGGGGAGGGAGGGGGAGGGTTCACTTACATGGATTGATAAGAATTACAAACATTAGGATAGACAGATAGATGACAAGTTTAATCTATAGACAGACAGACAGACAGATAGATAGATATTAGATATATAGATATTAGAAAGATAGATAGATAGATAGATAGATAGATAGATAGATAGATAGATAGATAGATAGA
>NW_004797373.1:902329-903548 GCF_000002075.1 Aplysia californica
ACATACATACACATACACACACACACACAAATACACACATACACACACATACTCATATACACACACAAACACACATACACACATACACACACATACACACATACACACATACACACATACACACACACACACGCACTCACCTCTAAATTCTCCTCCACCTTCCCCACAAACCCAAGCTTACACGTAGGCCTAGAGCGACTGGAAATCTCCTCCCATCCCCCACACCCTCTAAGACATCTAGATCTATAGAGAAACCCAGGAACACAGAGGGAACAATTTTTGTAATTAAAAACACCACAGATGCTTATGTTCATAGGCGAGTTCAGAGAACAGTTCTTCTTTGAGGGGATAGAGAGCTTCACAGCGCACCGGGAGAGAGAACCGTGTGGCCGCCGGAGTCTGGGGGCTCTCTATTCTTTATCTGACGCATTAGCCTGCACGCTAAGATCTCTCCGTGGTCCCCGCTGGAGCTCGCTGTTTGATGGCCGGGACACAACGATACCAAACGAAAACACAGAATGGAATCGTAACTCAACAGCAATTTCGCACCGATACCCGTTTGAGGTTTTTGAAAAGGAGATTTATGCCTTCGAAAAAAGGAGGCAACCCCCCCCCCCCCACACCAAACAACTTAACAAAAACCCAAGAATACCGCCTCCTCACAGTAATGAAATGTGGCAGAAAATGCATAAGCAGAAAATAGACCCACGTCACTGCACATAGCTAATAGAGAGTGGCAGACTGCCATATTGCTTGTTGTTAGATCTAGAGATGTCATATTTCTGGTACTCGTAATTTTCCAAAAGTTCTAAAGTTCTGTAAGACAAGATGTTACTCAGTTCGTTTTCCTCTAGAGCTCCAACATCTCACAAATTGATGACGTTTTGCGCGTGTGTGTATGCACTCATGCTATCATGGAGGAAAGATTTCCTTTGTGCAAGTGTGTGTGTGTGTGTGTGTGTGTGTGTGTGTGAGTGTGTATGTGTGTGTGTATGTGTGTGTGTGTGAGAGAGAGATAGATAGATAGAGAGAGAAGAGAAAGAGAGAGAGAGAGAGAGAGACGCAGACAGACAGACAGACAGACAGACAGACAGACAGACAGACAGACAGAATGTGTGAGAGACTGTGTGTGTGTGTGTGTGTGTGTGTGTGTGTGTGTGTGTGTGTGTGTATGTGCGCGCGCAAAAGATTTTGCTTTAGATTACGTAAACGGGCGATA
>NW_004797373.1:906266-907809 GCF_000002075.1 Aplysia californica
CCTGTGACGTCATGGAAGGTCACACACACGTGATTCTCGATGTAGGCCATCACTCGCTTTAGCCTGTGTCGGTCCACGATTGGGGGGAGGGGGGGGGCTCAAGGGTAGGAAGGGGGTAGGGGTGAGCATGTGTGTTTGACTTGAGGGTTGTTACTGGCGATAAAACTACGCTGTTCTTGGGGAAGCAGCTAAAGAATATTGTGGCTATGCTGGGTAAGCATCGAAGAAAACATCGCTTGTGGTGGCGATGCTGCTGTGCAAATGATGTGCGCTGATGATGTTCTATCGTATGTCTCCCGCGAGGAAACGGGGCGTTGGTTGATCGTGATAAAGTATGGTCGTCCTCTTCTTGCACAACAGTTTTCTGTGTGGCGCTTGTGTGGCGCACCCTAGATCTACAGCAATGTGTGTGGTCGGTCGGTCCGTCGGTTGGTCGGTCGGTCTGTGGGTCCGTCGGTCGTTACCAAGGTGTAAAAAGCTGTATTCCTGATTGGATACTAAATATTTCTCACTCCTCACTGCAGACTTTGAGCTGGACGTCAAAAACAAAAGGGCTGTTGTCCTTCAGGAAGGTAAGAGGTGTTTAGTACCCGTCTTCTACACGCACGATAATTTAGTCCTTCTCGTCTATTTGGGAACCCATTAGGAAGGCAAAATGGCAGTTAACAAGGGGCTTTTTGTTCTGACAACTTGGGGGTCTCTGGATAGCATACACCTACTTGATGCTCCTGCCTTCACTTTCCTATTTATTGCTGCTCACGTTCAATAGTTCTCTTTATGGTTTTTTTTTTCTTTTTCGTTTTTGGTCAGACATACAATAACTTCTTTGCCAACCCATCTTTCTTCTACTGTAATTTTCTCCTTCTGTGCAATACTCTATCTTCTTCAGTCCCGTCTTTGTCTTCTTCGGTCTACCTTATACTTCTCCTATTCTCTCCCCTCGTGTGCCCCCCCTCCCCCCATACTCCTTTCTTCCCCCCTGTTTCAGGACGCACAACTTCCGCTTCTTTTCTTATCGAGAATACATGTTCATCTGCTCTCTCTCTCTTTCCCTCTCTCTCTTTCTCTCTCTCTCTCTCTCTCTCTCTCTCTCTCTCTCCCCCGTCCCTCCCTCCGCCCCTCTCTCCCCTTCTTTCACTCATCTTCCCTCCCTCTTTCCATTTATCCTTCTCTTACTTTACACATATCCCTTTCTGTTTGTACTACTCACGTCTGCTCAGTACATAGTCACTGTTGGTGGCTGGTGTTTTAGCAATGGTGACAGTAGTATACTATCATGGGGAGGGAAATTTTCATATAATAATCATTTAAAGGTCTTCCTGTCTATCTGTCAGCTTATTTTTCTATCTGTTTATTTTCTTGTTTTTCTGTCTGTTTTTCTGTCTGTTTTTCTGTCTATCTATCTTTTTGGGTTTTTTGTATGTCTGCCTTTCTGTCTATCTGTTTGACTGTTTGTCTGTTTGTTTATATGTTCGTCTGTGTGTGTGTGTGTTTATCTGCCTCACATTTCTCTCTCATGTATACGCGCAAAGATAACCTCCCC
>NW_004797373.1:909209-910871 GCF_000002075.1 Aplysia californica
AGAGAGAGAGAGAGAGAGAGAAAGAGAGAGAGAGAAATTTATGTATTGAGGACTGAATTTCGATCGGTTTCTGGAATTCTGTTAAGTTTCGTTGTGATCTTCAATGGGGGGGCCATTTGCAGAATTTCTTTCGGACCTGGCCAATGTCACATTCGAGCATGAGTCTTGGAAAAAATGTCAAGCATTGAGATAATTGACTTGTATTCAGCATTAGGTATTGAAACGGTTAGCTTCACTACCACCACCACCCCCCCTCAACATACACACACACACACACACACACACACACACACACACACACACACACACACACACACACACATTGTTTGTTTGAGAAAAGAGAAGCACATCGAAACAATAACTGCCATTTACTGATGGGAAAAAGGAAGACAGACAGACAAAAACGACAGAACGAAAGTAAAGAAGTAGAACCTACATGTAGCACCCTCCAACAACCTGCTTAACGGAAAGGGTTAATGTTAAATGTGAAGAAAAAAGAATACATGGTAATATAAAAAAGAGTAGTAAATCTCATTTGTAATCTTATAAGGAGAGGTAAAAAGGTCAAACAGGTTTAACAGTTTAAATATGTAGGATACATAATTACATACAATGCCAAATGGTCTACAGAAATATAACGAAGAATTGGCAAGGCTAAAAATGTTTCAATACCTGACTTCTCAAATGACAGTTTTAAAAGACTATAATTATGTGGTCAGCCTTTCTATACGGCCATGGATTCTGGACAGTGACTAAAGACAGTGAAAGTAAAATAGGAGCAACAGAAATTGGGTTTCCAAGGAGACTACTGAGAATTTCTTGGAAGGAAAAGAAACCAGATGAGGTAGTACTAGGAGAAGTCCACGCGGGCCGCTCGTTGGTTAAAACAATAAGGAAAAGACGAATGTAGTTTCTGGAACACTTGAACAGACATAAAGACCTCGAACATCTACCTCTCACTGGCAAAATTGAAGGCAAACTGGTTAGACCCAGAGCAACTTAATTTGAGAGCCTAATAGATGGGTGAAGGGGAAAGATCAGTATAATGTAGCTTTAAAAAAGAAGAGTATCCGAGCAAAGGGGTGAATGGAGAACTATGATCGCCGATGTCTGTCGCAGATCTGGCACTTGATGATGATGAAGTCCAACAGTGATGAAGTAGTAGAAAACTTTATTGCCGCTTGCTCAAGTTTTCTGATAAAGTATTAATTTCTCATGTCAACTCAAAACATGATTTATGAAATTAGGTTTTCTATGCAAGAGGGTGCGATTAGATTCATATTTATAGACAGCATCTGTATAGCGCAAATTCCCGCTCAACAGCAAGCTCAATATGCGCTTTAAATCTATATGATTATCCCAGCAGACCTGATAGCATTCCGAAATAATCTCAAATTCCTGGGAAGCGTACAGAGCTGGCTGCCATTTATATAGGCACTAAAACAACATACTGACAAGATCGTTCGCTGTCTATGGCCAGGTACCCCCATTCACATCTAGTTGAAGAGAGGAAAATTCGTGTAAAGTGCCTTTCCAGCGGACCTAACGTCGAGCTTGAGGCTCGAACCACCGAACCCACAACCTCTCGATTTCGAGTCTGGGAGATATTTTTTTCTTTTCTTTCTTTTTTTCTTTATTCCTTCCCTCTTTCCTTCTTTTTTT
>NW_004797373.1:910971-911935 GCF_000002075.1 Aplysia californica
CTATCTCTCTCTCTCTCTCTCTCTCTCTCTCTTTCTTTCTATCCATCTATCTATCTATCCTTCCTTCTACCAGTCTGTCCATCTGTCTATCTTTATCCATCCACCCATCAATCCAATTATCCTTCTACACTAATCTACCTACGATTCGGTGCTCCCCCCACCCCCTGCCCATCCCCCCTCCCATGTACCTGACTCTCTCGCCAGCTAGTTCCGGTCAGTTGGGGTCAAGCTGCGTTGCTCGGACAGAGCGGGGCGGCATGCAGACGAGCATAGCCCAGGGTCACTGACTCCTCATCAACAAGGCAACAAATAATTCCTGTCTTTTTTCGTGCTCTTTAGAAGAGAAATAGAACCCAAAGAGGAGCCTATCATTTCTTTACCTAAACCAACCAAAGTCGTAGCAGTTTGGAAGCATGCCAGTTTGTCACAGGCCCTGTTTGTCACAGGCCTCGACTGTGCCCTGCATGATGAAAGTTATCACTGACACTCTCAAAAAGAGTAAATTAATTGATTGATTGTATGAATTGAATTTTGTCATTCAATTGTTTATAACGAAAGAACTTTCATTGTTGAATTTTTACAGAGTCATTAAGATTTGCTTTGATTTACATAAAAAAACGGAAGAAAATAATATTGAGCAAAATAAGCTGAATTGACATTTTAGAGGGACTATCTCTACACCACCAATTTGAAGGTGAAGAATATAAACGACTTAAGTTCCAACTACAGTGTTAAAGTGCTGTAATTATGACTGTCATCAATACTCAGTCCCCAGCAGTTTATCTGACAAAGCTGTAGGTATACAGTGCTTGTCCAACTTTTCATTGCCCGCGTTCATCTACGTTGTATTTTATTTCCGAGCGTGTCTTTAAGTAATGCATGTCATGACCAGGATTATCTATCTACATCTATGTATGTATGTATGTATGTATGTATGTATGTATGTATGTATGTATGTATGTAT
>NW_004797373.1:912906-914260 GCF_000002075.1 Aplysia californica
GGGAGGGAGAGATAGATGTATGTTGCTAATTATGATCTAATTGTAGCTTTATGTTTCCTTTAATCATATAAACCAGTATGGAGGGAAGCAATGCTCTGAGTGCTATACAATACTGTTATCATACCCCAAAATACATGCGCACTTCTGTGAACTGAATGTTACAACTAAAGGGAGGGAGAGTTAGATGTATGTGGTTAATTATGATCTATATGTAGTTTTAAGTTTCTTTTAATCATACAAAACCAATAATTATGATGGAAAAGGATATTCTGAGCGCTTTACAATATTGTTATCTTTTCACAAATTACCTGGGGCAAAACAATAAAGTATTATCTGATCTTGTCTTGTCTAGTCTTATAATCGTGTCTTGTTTTGTCTCATCTATCTTATCTTATTTTATCTTTGAGAGAGGCCAAACGTCGTTCCACCCTCCCAGTTCATAGCTGGAGACTTGAGCAACTTCACCCAATATGATGTATAAATAGAACCCCAACATTTCTTCACCTCACAGCTTCGCAGTCTCGTGGTCCAAACGTTACGGTGTTCGCGTCTCTTTTAAATATTTTAATAGGTCCTGGATTCACAACTTGACAGCGGGGGAAATTTTTTTTCTCTCTAAAATGCTCTCCTTTCACATCCTGTCCTGCTCTACAACCATGTTCTGTCGCAAGCTTCCGTCTCCACTTTTTGCCCCATCCACCTCCTTCCCTCCCCCCTCCCTTTTGCCCCCTCCTCTGGACTCATGGCTCTTTCTGCAGCCTTTCTGCTGCTACCCCTTGGCTTTTTTTTACTGCTGTCTTTCAACCATGCCCCCCTGATCTTTTGGTAGGTAAGATCTAATACCTAGCCTTTTCGGATAAGGGCAAAAAATCTAGGAGTTTCCGTGTGCAAGTTACTCACCTTAAAGATCCCTTGGTGGTCCAAAATCGATATGAGTAGGCTTCGTTCGCCATCATCATCATCATCATCATCATCATTCAGTGCCAGATCTGCGACAGACATCGGCGATTATAGTTCTCCATTCATTCTTTTTTTTTTGCGACCCGGTCAAAATTAAAAATCTTTACCAAATTGAAAATGTTTAATGTGTCCAATGCGCTCATATTATTATGACCCTATGCAGTTGCGAGCGTCGTAAAACACTTACCGAAAAAACAATAATTAAAAAACTGAGCAATCGCAAGCGGTTACAAACTTCTACTTAGCAGTGGAGAGGTTAATCCAGAACTCATGATTACCCTCACAGAACAAGACCAAGTCTTTCAAAGCACTGTTGTTGTTTGTTTGTTTGTTTGTTTGTACATTTGTTTATTTATTTGTTTGTTTGATTGCTGTTTCGTATTGGGTTGTTGGG
>NW_004797373.1:914360-916132 GCF_000002075.1 Aplysia californica
GTCATCTCATTTTTCGTTCCATTTGAATTAAGAATAATCTTCAGTGCTTTTTCAGAACGAATGCTAAATGAATCTTTAGCTGTTTCTTTATCTTCATTTTTAAAGAAGGCAATAATAATATTATGTCTGCGATTGAATATCTGGAGTTGTCTTTTTGTTATTGGAGAATTTTTGTTGTTATAGTTGGTATCATGTAGGTTTGGCTTGATGTTATAAAACGTTGTTTTTATACAGACACAAAATGGAGGTATCGTAAAAAATATAATAATATATCTCGTTCTACAGAAATAATTACTTCTTTCTGAGCACATTACCTTCAGGAAAATAATTACGACCAGCCAGAATCAAATGTGAGGCATCGTGGTGAAATCAGGCTCACTTCAATTTGGGGGTGTATTAAGTTATTGGGATCGCCTCAAAGATTGTTCGCTTGTCTTGCTTCCAAAGAAGAAAATACCTATCTATATTACAAAGAAGCCTAGATATTTCCCATTGAAGGAGGTGGGGTTGCCTGGTTCCAGTGACCAAAAAAAATAGCTAGAAAATGGTCGCCAAAGCATGGCGACTTCCAGAGCTTGTGAATCCTTGGAAACTGAAAATTTACAATTTATATGCCTTTAAGCTACGTTTTTTTTCAGTAAAATCCACACAGAAATTATTATGTTTGTCAATGGACAAAACAGGTGATGAGCCGCCAAATTGTTTTTAATGAATAAAATTGCACAACCTGTGAAAAATTGCCGTTTTCTTCGATTTCATTTTTTCGACAAGCGCTTGATTTCACCGGGATGCCTCACATGACAATACTTTAGCAAACGTGACGTATCATAACATCTGTGGGAGTTCTGTTTTTGTTTTAGTAGAGGTTTTACGGCACTCGCAACTGCATAAGGTCATTTGAGCGCCAGAAGATTTGAGGTGTTACAAGAGAGTAACAAACATAAAAAGAAGAAGGGGAGATAAGGACGATAGATGTTTGATAGGAAAGAAGAAGCAAACCACACCAGAGTATCTGTTTTTTGAACAACACAGTTTATGTTCTATGATTTTGATATTTTCCTATTCTTTCATTGATCCTGTGTGTTTATTCTTGGATGGTTGGTCTATATGTCTTAATAAATTCTTGATCGAACGAAACGATTAAAGATTGATTCACTTTTAAGTCCAAACTAAGATAATCTAAACAATTAACTACTAACCAGTTGTGGTAGCCATCTTAATTTAGGGGTGTGGCAACACTTAATTGAGAAACTTACCAAAAAACGTTATAAGAGTGAGGAAACATAATATATCACGTATTTACTTATTTATTTATGTATAATGTATTTATATGTAAAACATTTTACTGTGTGTTTACTCCAAGACTAACAGCTAATTTCAAAACCCAAAATGTAGCACAGTTTGTTGTTATTACGAAACACAAAAGCGCCAGATGATAGAATTGGGCACGTTCGCCCCTCCCCCCCAAAAAAACAACAACAACAAAACAAAACAACAAAAAAACAAAAACAAAAATAAATAAATAAAAATTTTAAAAATTAAATTAAAAAATCCAAACTACGTTCTTCCCGTTTTCCAACCAAGCCCAACACATGACGTGCATCAACTACGTGAGTAGTACCTCAGAATGGGACTTTTGTTAGAGAGTTAAGGTCTTAAGGTAGCGTCATGGGCCAAATCTTATCTGCAATACAACAATGACATTGTTCTACATTTCTGTCAAGCTTTCTGGATACACAGCCTTAATCTCTGCTGAGAGTTGGGTGAGTGGG
>NW_004797373.1:919844-920954 GCF_000002075.1 Aplysia californica
ATTTTCCTTCTCCTTGTCTCTTTTTTGTTTCTTTTACTCTGTCCCCAAGGTCTAGCCCCCCTCCTTGCCCTATCCTCACAATCCCCCTCTGCCCCTTTCTCTCTCACTCTCTCTCACTCTCTCTCTCTCTCTCCTTCTCTCTCTCCCTCTCTCCATCTCTCGCTCTCTCAAACACACACACGCTTTATCTCTCTCTCTCTCTCTCTCTCTCTCTCTCTCTCTCTCTCTCTCTCTCTCTCTCTCTCTCTCTCTCTCTCTCTCTCTCTGCCTTTCCAACAGGCTAGTCAATTATCCCATCAATACTCAAGTATCCTCCATCCATGCCCCAAAGGCATCAACTCTCCTCCTATTCTGCCTCATTTGCCCCCAAATAAAGATCAAACCACAAAGCAGATAGTGTAATGTTCTAACCATGTAACTAGAAGAAAAAGGACAACTTACTTTGGTTCTAAATCCGTAGCCAATGTCTCTCTACGGGTCTTCAGTAAAAAGTATTTCTTTAGGTAAGGGTGACCACACATTATAACTGATTTACAGGTTCAGACAATGGCAATGCTGCAATGAAACGTATAAATAGTACTCACCGATGAAACTTTTCCATAGCGCTGTGGTTCTAAATCTGTAACTTATGTCTTTCTATGGGTTTTCAATAAATAACATTATATTTCCGTAATACAAGGGTGGACACACATTATAACTTTTTCACAGGTTTAGACAATGCTCCAAGGAAACTTGTAAATAGTACTCACTAATGAAATTTGCGACAGCGCTTTGGTTCTGAATTCATAACCTATGTTTTTCTTCGGGTCTTCAATAAAATTTAAAAAATACATGTATTCCCATAGAAGAAGGGTGGACACATATTATTATTACATTTATAATTTACAGGTTCAGACAATGCTCCAATGAAACATGCAAATAGTAATCACTAGATCTAGGCCTGATGGAAATTTTCGCTGCGATTTGAGGACTATGAAAATTCACGTTTCGTTTGCCTCTGGTTATATTATTATTGTTGTTATTATTGTTATTATTACTACTATTATTATTAATATTATTATTATTATTACTATTATGATTATTACTATTATTATATTATTATTATAATTA
>NW_004797373.1:922790-929340 GCF_000002075.1 Aplysia californica
GAAGCAAACCACACCAGAGCACCCGCAAACCACCCACTAAACAAACAACAACAACAAAAAACAACCCGAAAACAAACAGTACATGAAACCAAGTGTCCACTCATATCCACTTGGTCCCTTTGGGAGCCTTTCCACGCCGCTTTTACTTCTCCAACAAAAGTAAAAAGGTTAAATGGAGAGGAGGATGAAACAAAAGCAACAAACAAACAAACAAACAAACAAACAAACAACCCCCCCCCCAAAAAAAACTCCTCCAAAACAAAGAAACAAACAACCAAAAAAACAAAACAACCCCAAAGAAACAGAATGTGAAATCCTTGCATTTACTCACCACCACTTGGTGCCTTTGGGAGCCTTTGTCCTGAGCTTCTTGGCGTGTGCCCGCGGCGTGAGCACTCCCAGCACGAGCAGAAGCACCACAAACGACACTCGCATTGTCTTCTGGCATCAGGATAACCACCGTCTCATCAAGCCGGACGATGAAAGGCTCGCTACACAGGGGTACAACCTCCTCAGAGGTCTCCGAGGATTGGGAATATGATGATAGAACTTTTTGCTTTTGCGTCGTATTTGGTGTTTGTAATCCGTGGAAAAAGAAATCCTTAGATTGGTTACGGTTCAGACGACATCAGTAGTCTGACCGCCTCCAGAAACCAGACGTTGAAATATTCGCTCAAGAAGGACTCACGATATGTTCAACTAGTTTTTAATTTTATTTTTGTTATTATTGTGATTTTATTGTTTTTCTTTATTCAAAATAAAAAGTATTATGAGTTGTATTTGATGCTTTCGATGTTTAAAAGGAACTTTAAATAGTTAAGGTTGATACAGCAACAGGATATATCAAGCTAGACGCTGCAACAATCGTCAAAATAAGATCACATCAGTCGTCCTAGTTATTGTATTTGTTGTTTTTATCACGAAATAATATTTTCTCGGTGTCTTATTTGTTCGTTTATTTGTTTGTTTGTTTTGTGTTCTTTAGAAAAAAATCCTAGCTTGTAGAGAGTTAGGCAGCAGTAGACTTTTGGAAAGTGTATTTAATCCTCCTTTGTGTGTCCGGAGTATCCTGGGTAAACGTGAAGAAATTCTTGAAATAATCCTTGTACGTCAGCTAGAGTAGACCAACTGAACCTCAATGATAAACAACAGTTTGTCACTCTGAGCCTAGCTGTGTAGAAAAATAGATATATTTGTTGTTGATCGTTTTCCTCTGGTCAGAGAATTCGAAGAACCCTCACAGGAATTTGAAACATGTTTGGCCTGTGATTCAGAACGACACTGGAAGCACAATGTTGACGCAAGGTTTTGCTGTCTGCTGTTCTCCTGAGCCCGATGTCTATTGAGACAGCAGTTTCCGGTACATTTATCGGCCCTTCCGTGTCCTGCAGACCGTCTCTTTTCCCAAGAAAACTGAATTTGTTTCAACTTTCAAGCAAAAAATACTTAAAACAGAATAAGATCAACAGCATGTTCCGAAACAATCTCAGAGACGAATCATTGGAAACTTTTTTCTCCTCAAGTGAGGTGTGAAATTAAAATAGACAAAGCTTACTACTCGCTGTTCTATAGAGCACGACAACGGGCAACGAGTCCCAGAAAGCGAAGACAAAAAGTTCTTGACTGTTCAGGTTCCGTAGGTGATCCGCAGTATCCCAGCACAGGAACCCCGTAGACTGCTGAGTTCAATACTTCCGTGTAGTCTGCACATCAGAACCGTCGGCTTACTCCGTCTGTCATCTTGGAGCTGAGGAGACTTAATCCCGTGGAGGTAAGGGATCCACGAGTCTTCACGTGGTTTCGAGCCACAGGAAAGAGAAAAAAAAACAGGAGCGTAGTTTCTTTTTGCCAGAGCTTCTTCGCTGTGTTCAGAACCTGTCACCTCTGACCCCCGGAGCCATCGCACGTCTCGACTCACACAGAGACCCGAAGGTGCAAACCCCTCTTCCCGGGGCCGGGATGGCGCTCAATGGGGGGAAGACTTGGCACGCGCCAACAGGTTGCAGCACTCACCGGGTTTTTTTGTCGCTTGTTTTGTTTTTGTTGCTCTCCAATAATTTCGTTCCCCTCATCCGAGAGGCCAGAGCAGGGATCTGACGACGTGTTCACCACTCATTCACAAGCAAAAAAACTTCCTCCAAACTCGAGCAGCGGAGATCTACACGTACAGATTCTGGGGTGTTGCGCCGTCTCGTGGTTGGTTGGCCTGATGTCCTCCCTAAATCTGAGATGTGCTGAGATTTGTAGCACGTATCTCGTACAGTCCAAACTCAAGAAATTCTGGAGCAACGAAAATCTAAAATTCTTGTTCCCGTCACTTCTCCTACTCCCTCCCCTGAGCCTCTTCGTTATGAGCTATAATGACAGATGATGATGCCAAATTCAAGGTCCATTCCAAGTGTTGATTATGTGAACAGAAAAACGCGTTGCGAATTTCGAGCAGATAACTCGCGTCGTCTTTTTTCCCTCTAAAGGCTGTCTTTCTCATCAAGGAACGAACACAGAGCGGGCTTTCCCCCTAGCCTTTCAGCGAAGTGTCGAAACAGAGACTTAGCAAAAACGTTATTGGCTCTGGCACGCCCAAAGGACCAACTGGCTTTAAAAACTCGGGGAATACCACCTGTTGTCACACCTGTTGCTAAAGGTAAAAAGATTTCTATGCAGTTTAGTTAGATTTTTTTTTCCTGAGGAGAGATTTTTCCGATAGACTCTTCCAAATAGATTCTTACGTTTTAGGTAGGGGTTTGAATCCGGTGGACTGTTGCAAGAGTGTGCTATCAAAACACGTAGTAAATCACTTTCTACACTCAGAGCCTGCTCCTAGAGTCTCCGAGTGTTATCTTGGTGCCGGCACCAGAGTAGTGCTACCAGGAAGCGGCGGCAATAACTGCGTGGCACAAGCTAGGAGCGGGTGGATGAAATCAGTGAGGCATTGCATCAGGCTGAACGCGGCTCTCATAAACCACGGAGAGTAGAGGCCGGGGCTCACACGATGACTCACACACTCGATGCCTGGCCCCCGTCACGTTTGGGGGAAGTAGGGGGGAGTGAGTGAGGTGGGAGGGGGGAGGGGTACTTTGTTACCACTTGAGAACCGCTCCTTACACGAATGAATCTCCTCATGAAACAAGATTCTTTCAAATTGTTCACCAGTAGATCCTTATCAGCAGCTTATGAGACAGGTTCTATCGGCGCCCAGTTGGTTGGCCAGTAATATACCGAGTTGTGGCGCTGTAGAACCGGTTGACGGCTTGAGAAATCCGGGAAGAGCTTCTGCACACCCTCCTACGTCACTTCCGCCGGTTAGGTTTTGAACTTGCAGCCCATCCTGCGCCCGTGCCGTGGTCTAGTGGTAGCGGGCGTCCGAGTTTTGCAGTCTGTGGAAAACATGATAAGGAAATCAGGCTTTATGATAAGGAAATCAGGGTTTATTACCTACTGGAGTTCTTTTCCCAGATTGGGATTGATTTTCCAGGAAAGTTCCCAGTCACCTCGTAAGGTGGGAAAATACGAGGTGCTTTGAGCCGACTGAGAGCTACTACACAGTGCCGGAGAGCATAAGTGAGGCAGCGTGGTGGAATCAGGCTCTCGTCAATTTTTGGGCATGTAGAGTTATTGGTGTCATCTTAAAGCTTGTTCACTTGTCTTTTTTAAGTGAAAAAAATATCCATTTATCTTGAATACAAGTCGAGATATTTGCGAATGAAGAAGATGGAGGTTACCTGTTTTCAGAGGTAAAATTAGTGAGAAAATGGTCTCCAAAGATAAGTCATTTCCTTAGCTTAAGAGTCTGTGGCAACTGAAAATTGACATTTATTGTACCCTTAATCAACGTTTTTCAGAAAAATCCACTCATAGGCATGAAAGGTGTTGAACCAAAAAACAAAAATTTGATAAAAATTCACAAACCTGCAGAAAAATGCAAGTTTCTTCATTTTGATTATTTTGACGAGAGCCTGATTCCACCACGCTGCCTCACATTTTAAGGTTGTGAAGAAAACTTAGTACTTTTCCTACAAAGTTATGCCTCTGCTTCGTGTGTGGCAGGGGTAATCCTATGCGATACATCACCTTAAAGTTTCACATTTAGCCCCATAAAGAAATCCTCGTCAGTTCTACTTGATGAGTTGCGGTAATCAAACGATAAAGAAACACTCATTTGTTGAGTTATTTTAGCTGATGAAAAAACGAGTCACGCACGCCATGTAAGGTTTTTGGGTATGATCGTCAGCTGTACTGCCAAATTGGAACCATTGGAGTTTGGGGGGGGGAACTATCAAGTCCACGATTTTTGGAAATTTCTTTTCCTGGGTCCTGACTCTGAACACGAGATTTTAAATCATGAACTTTTCGTTCATCCCATAAGCAATAAAATTGTTCGAAAATAGCTCTCCAATTTGATTTACCGGGTGCATTAGAGAGACGAAACCAGACACGATGTTCATACACCCTTCCTTCTTTTTGAGGTTTTTGTTTTGTTTTGGTTTTTATGTTTGTTTTTCTTTTCTTTTGTTTTTTGTTTGTTGTTGATCTTGTTGTTTTTCGAAATGAATAAGACTTTTCATTTCTGTAATTTTTTTTACAATGCCGTAGAAATGTAATTACTTTAACAAACGAAAAAGACACAAAGGATGCACGCAGTAAAAAAAACAACGACAGAACTGCAGAGTTCTAGAGAAGCGCATTTAAACAACTATTGACAATGTCTAGGAAAGGGAAATTAGATTTTATGTGTGAGTAATAGGTGTATGGAAAAGAAACAGGTCCTACCAGTGCCACCCTCTTGCCACCCATTACACTGTGTGATTTTTTAAAATTAATATAATACGCACTGAGCATTTTTGTAGAAAATGGAAATGAGCAGGATAAATGTAATTTATTATTATTATTATTATTATTATTATTATTATTATTATTATTATTATTATTATTATTATTATTATTATTATTATTATTATTATTATTATTATTATTATCATCATCATCATCATCATTATTGTTTTTATTTTTATTTTTATTATTATTATTATTATTATTATTGTTGTTGTTGTTGTTGTTGTTGTTGTTGTTGTTGTTGTTGTTGTTGTTGTTGTTGTTGTTGTTGTTGTTGTTGTTGTTGTTGTTGTTGTTGTTGTTGTTGTTGTTGTTGTTGTTGTTGTTGTTGTTATTATTACACGATGAATTTAGGCTTGAGAAAAAAAGTTTGACACCAAAAAACAAGGCATTAATGTTCTCCTTTTCACAACGTGATGACGTGATGAGCAAAATAACATGTTCATCGGTTGTGGTTGGATAGTTCATGTACTTGTGTCAGCATATGTGAGCCTTCGTGGTGAGATCAGGCGCTCGTCAAAATAATGACATCTAAGAAATCAGCATTTTTCAGACAGATTAGACATTTTTTAGAGATTTATGTTTTTATTTTTTTTGCTTATTGGGGCAACACCTTGAATGTCCATTAAAAAAAACACTTTTATATGTGGAATTTATGGAAAAACTTTGATGATTGAAGGCACAAAAAATGTAAATTTGTAGTTTTCAAGAATTCTAAAGCTATGGAATTCACAAAACTTTGGCGGCAATTCTCTCGCTAGTTTTACTTCTGAAACCAGGCGACCCCACCTCATTTAATCCCACATACCTTAACTTCTATTCTAGATATTCTTGATATTTAAAAAAATCAAAAGCAAGGCAAATGAACAGGCTTTAAGATAATACCAATAACTCTATAATTATGCCCCAAAGTTGACGAGCGCCTGATTCCACTGCGACGTGACATAATTATTGTGTGAACGGAAGGTATTGTACAACGCGTAAGTCTGCACTGTTCAGAATAGGGTGCCGTAGAAATGTTTCAGCATCTGCAAAATTTTATAAACTTTTATATCCAGTCTTAATTTGGAGTAGGATTTTCACGAGGTACTTAGAAAAATGTGTCAGTATGGTTGTAATTATTACTATGTGACGTCGGTGGCCTAGTGGTTAGGCTACTGGAGTCGTAATCGTAAGGTTGCGGGTTCGGGGGTTCGAGCCGCGGGCCCGACGTTGTGTCCTTGGGAAAGGCTCTTTACACGGATTTTCCTCACTTCACCCAGGTGGGAATGGGTACCCGGCCATAGACAGCGAAAGATCTTATCAGTATGTTAGTGTTTTAGCGCCTATAAATGGCCGCTTTCACTGTATGCTTCCCAGGAATTTGAGGTTGTTTCAGAATGCTCTCAGGTCTGCCGGGGTAATAGTACAGATTGTGAAGCGCATAGAACTTGCTATTGAGCGGGGATTTTCGCTATACAAATGCTATCCATCTACATATTATTATGTTTCAAGAACTACGAACACACAAAATAAAAAATTGTTAAAAGTTTGAATTTGGGGTCTAGAGGTTATGGTGTTCGACTCTCATTCAATAAATCCTGGGTTTGAAACCTGATAGTGATGGAACATTTTCTTCTCTAAAATTTTCTCCATTCATCTCCTTTCCTGCTCTATAACCAGGTTCTGTCGGCTGCTTTCGTCTCCACTTCCTGCCCCCCTCCCCCCCTCCCACCCA
>NW_004797373.1:931111-932387 GCF_000002075.1 Aplysia californica
AGAGAGAGCGAGGGGAGGATATAGGTAGATAGATAGATAAAGAAAAAAAGAGATAGCGAGAGAAAAGAGAGAAAAGAGAAAGAGAGAGGGAGATGTAGATAGATTGATAGATATAGAAAGAAAGAAAGAGCGAGAAAAACAAAGAACGAGAGTGAGGGAAACGGACATCCAGAGGCACAAAGTTCGTGAACATTTGCATGTGTGTGTGCGCCCGTTTGTCGTCTGTCTGTGTGCGTGTGTATGTCTGTCCTACCACAAAAATTTCCACCAAACCCGAGCATTCGACGTTTGCACTGCAAATCAAATTGCCCTCAGCTTTCAATAACTGCTGATTTACGGAAAACGTCGCTGCCCTTATCTGCAATGTTTGAGAGCTTCCATATGTGTCATGACGCGGTGGAATCAAGCGCTCGTCAATTTTTAGGCATGTGGAGTTAATGGTGTCATCTTATACTTGTTCATTTGTCTTGCATTGGATGAATAAAATACACATCTATCTTGAATAGAAGTCGCGATATTTCCGATTGAAGACGGTGGGGGTCACCTGGTTTCAGCTTAGGTAAAAGTGTCGAGAAAATGGCCGCCAAAGTTTGGTATCTCGCGTAGCTTATGACTCCTTGGTAAATGACAAATTTACATTTCTTGTGTCCTCAATCAATTTTTTTCAGCAAAATCCACACAGAAATATTATGCTTTAAAATAGACATAAAAGTTGTTGAGCCCAAAAAATAAAATTTCGACAAAACTTACCAAACCTTGGGGAAAATGCGGTTTTCTTCGATTTCATGACAATGACGAGCGTTTGATTTCACCACGATGCCTCACATATTATAGGAGACGATCAGCATAGCGACTCAAAAGAGTCTTTGCATAAGCGGAAATAACGACCCATACCTCCACTCATAGTAGCTTTGAAAAATAGTAACTTTTCTTCATGTCTTTCACCAACCAAAAGAGATTTTGTTTTAAAAATACAACTGTGAAGACACAATCGTGTAAATTCTAACGACGGGATGTTGAGCTGTTACAAAATTCTCAGACTGATAGAACTATTCTTTATCATTATTCTATTTATTAAATTTATTTATTTATTTATTTATCTATTTAATTCACTTATTTTGGAGGAAATGGATTAAAGGAAGCCTTTCTTTAACAACAACGACAACTCGGTCGCTATCTTCACCGACAGTCAATCACTATTGATGGCACTAGTGGGAACATCACCATCCTTCGACCAATTGCGACTACGCATAAATAATGCAATACCTCAACCCTC
>NW_004797373.1:932609-933988 GCF_000002075.1 Aplysia californica
CAAGCCCATTGAAAAACTCATTTATGTGTGGATTTTTCTAAAAAACGTTAATTAAAGGTACAAAAAATGTAAATTTTTAGCTACCATGGACTCTTTAGCTAAGGAAATAACTAATCTTTGGCTGCCATATTCTCACTAATTTTACCTCTGAAAATAGGTGAACCCCACTTCCTTCTTTCGCAAATATCTTGATTTGTATTCAAGGTAAATGGATAATTGTTTCAGCCATATAAAGACAAGTAAATTGGCTTTAGGATGACACCGACAACTCTACGTGCCCAAAAATTGACGAGAGCCTGATTCCACCACGCTGCCTCACAAATATCTCCAGCAAACTATCCCGACGTTCTGGAAACGTTGACTTGTGTTTTTGTCTGAGAATGGAAGATAAAAGTCTGTGTTGTGGAATTATTTTTTTTTAAGTTTCTCACACCTCCGTTGATTTTAACGATCTGTTATCCTAGAACTTTTAGACATAAATATGATCATAGATCGTACCAGTACACATTATATATAGTATAGTACTTAAGACATGAGCTCCAGATTTTGCATGTTTTAACATAGGTGTGATGCTGAAGATGTTTTGGTTTTTTCTTTCACCAGTAAAACTTAATGTACTGCACTCTACTCTCCTATATTCATGCGGAGTGCTTCAGAACCTAATACAATATCACATTTTCAATATTATGCATGTCAAAACGGGAACCTATGACAGCGTTTTATATAATATATTTCAAAAATTAAGAATGCCCTTCCGTGATCCATCTTGTAGTATGCATTCTTTGTTATACATTAACCAAATGCGCACACTACGAATATTCGAATGCAATAATACACTCAGTCCGATATAATAATACACTCAGTACTTTTCTTCACCAGTTGTCCAATTTCCGTTTGCTTCTGACATTGACAAAGCCTTTCTCGAGACGTCAACAGTTGTATCAGTTTGTGAGAGCTGTGGCAAACAGAGAAGTGGGTGCTGACAAACAAGTACGTTATACGGCACGAAAGAGATCCGGAGTTCTGATAAACATGCCTGTGTTGCACTTGATAAAGAAGGAGATTTCTTCTTTGTGTAGTTATTGCACGCTTGATACGGACAAGATCAGTGACATTTTACCGTGAAGTGGGACAAACAAGGCCTTCAGATAATGCGCTTATTTGTCTTCTAGTTTCTTTCTTTTGTTATTGGTTTCTTCAGTCTTTGATATTCTTTTTCCGAACGAATTTTCAAACGTCTGGGGATTTTTTCCAGCTCTTAAGCTGTTTCCGTCATAATACAACTGGGGATCTTAAGGGTTCTCAATCGCTCTCTCTCTCTTTTTCTCTCTTTCTTTTTCTCTCTCTCTTTCTCCCTCCCCCCTCTCTCTCTCTCTCTC
>NW_004797373.1:934088-936446 GCF_000002075.1 Aplysia californica
AAACAATTCCTCTTTATCTTGTTGTGTTTTTCTTCTTTTTAAAAAAATTGAAACATATCAATTTACACCATTTCAATACATTTTACGTAACCCACAAATGTCGGCAACAAAATTGGGACATGGGACAAAAAAAACAACAACAAATAAACCTACTCAAAAAACAAAATAACAGCCTCTTCGTTGTTTAGATTTTTTCCATAGATCTTCCACGAAATAACCCCCGTTACAAGTACATCGATCTCCCAAATACATGATCCTACCCTGTTTGTTTTGTTTGTTAGTTTAGAGGAGCACATCGACACCGGGGGGCGGGGGGTGTAAGAAAGACTGACCGAAAGAACAGAAGGAATGTAAAGAAATAGGACCTACCAGTGGCATCCTTTAACGACAAAGACTGGATCGATAACAATAACAACAACAACAACAAAGACAAAGACATGAGTAGACACACGTGGAAAGCCACGCACTATAGGGTCTAGACTAGCAAATACCCATCCCATCCACCATTGTTGTACACAAAACACACAAAATGACCAGGGGGCTTCTCGTAGCCTAGATATTTAGATGTTGGCCTCTCATTCAAAGGTCCCCGGTTCGAATCCGGGTAGCAACCGAAACATTTTCTTCTCTAAAATTGTCTTCTTTCACCTCCTCTCCAGCTCTCTGGCAATACTCTTTCGACTGCTTTCGTTTCCACTTTCTGCCCCCACCCCCTCACCTCCTTTGCCCCCCTCCTCTGGGCTCCTGACTCTTTCTGCAGTCTTTCTACTGTTACTTCTTGGCTCCTTCTTACTGTTGTTTTTTTAGCCACACCCTTGATCTTCTGGTAGGAAAGATCTATACCTAGCCTTCTCGGACAAGGCTGATAAATCCCGGAGGTCCCTATGCAAGTTGCGCACGTTAAAGATCCCTTGGTGGTCTAAAATGGATAAGAGTAGGCTTCGGCCGCCACCCGGGCATCTTAAAATACTTCTTGTGCGAAAATCTCTTTGAAACTTTCAGTATTTCTAAAAAAAATCCTTTTGACAGACTGCTATGCAAAGAGTACGGATCGGATTAACAAATAAATTTCCTCTTTTGAAAGCGTTGGCACAGAGTTCCCCACGTCGTATGGATACGAGAGTAAAACACGACGTACGGATAGGGTTAGAGGGCCATTTTTTTTAGTATCTCAGTCTTTCTACTGCATGAAATGTTGTATAACTCTCGGCCCGGGTTAGCGCTGAAAGGCAGGGTCAAAACCGGTGTTTCTGAATGACCTTTTATTGTGTCACTGGTAGCGTAAAAATACTTACATGTAAGGCATCGTGGTGAAATCATGCGTTCGTCCTAGTAATGAAATCGAAGAAAACGGCATTTTGCCCACGGTTTGGCATACTTTGTTGAACTTTTGTTTATTTGGGTTCAACACCTTTCATGTCTATTTTAAAACCCACTGATGCCATTAACTCCACGTGCACAAAAATTGACCAGCGCCTCATTCTACCTCGTCGAGACACATGTTCAATTTTCTTTATAAAAAAAAGTACAGTCAAATATCTGGGGCATCTCACTCACACCAGGACAGACGTACCGATCAACCAGCGGACAGAAATCATATATAATAGTACTACAAGTTTAGTTTTTAGTAAGAGTTTTACGGCCTTTGAAACACAATAAGGTCATTATATAAGTGCCAAAGATAAGAGATGTGACAAGAGAGTAACAATAAACACAAAGAGAAGGAGGGAGGGAGGATCAGGACGTTAGATGGTTGATAGGGAAGGCGGAGTATACCACACCAGAGCACCCGCTAACCGCCCGTATAGTATACCTCCGTTCTCTCTGCCAAAAATATATATTCATTATACCTTCTTCCACCCTTCCACCAACAGATATTATACCTTCTTCCACCCTTCCACCAACAGATATTATACCTTCGATCACACTTCCACCAACAGATATTATACCTTCGACCACACTTCCACCAACAGATATTATATTTCTATCCACACTTCCACCAACAGATAATATACCTTCCTCCACATTTCCACCAACAGATATTATACTTTCGTTCACTATTCCACCAACACATATTATACCTTCGTTCAATCTTCCAACAACAGATATTATACCTTCGTTCAATCTTCCAACAGATATTATACCTTCCTCCACACGTCCACCAATGTATTATATTCATTATACCTCCATTGAGTCTTCCACCATCGGATATTATACCTCCATTCAGTCTTCCACCATCAGATATTATACCTCCATTCAGTCTTCCACCATCAGATATTATACCTCCATTCACTCTTCCACCATCAGATATTATACCTCCATTCACTCTTCCACCATCGGATATTATACCTCCATTCA
>NW_004797373.1:939556-940992 GCF_000002075.1 Aplysia californica
ATAATAATAATAATAATAATAATAATAATAACTGCATTTATATAGCACATATCCACGCTCAAGAGTATGCTCTATGCGCTTTACAACTATTATTACCCCAGCAGACCCTCTGAGAACACTCAGAAACACTCTCGTCTTCCGCGGAAGCATTCAGTGCAAGCTGCGGATTTCACGCGCTCAAACACTACCAAACTGACCAGATCGTTCACTGTCTATGGCCGGGTACCCATTTCCACTTGGGTGAAGTGAGGAAAACTTGTGCAAAGTGCCTTTCCCAAGGACACAGCGTCGGGCCCCTGACGGGATTCGAACCCACGACCTTACGGTTGCGAGTCCGAGAGCTTAACCACTAGGCCACCGACGCCAATATGCGCCGTCAGTTTTCCCTACTATGTCGAGGGAGAGTTAGTTTAGTAGTAGAGGTTTTACGGTGATCGCAACTGCGTAAGGTCATATGAGCGCCAAGGGGTGGATGTCAACAGGCCAGCGGATAGACATAAAAAGTAACAGATAAAATGTGGGGCAGCGTGGTGAAATCAGGCGCTCGTCAAAACAACGAAACATGGGGAAAGGGCATTTTTCCGCCATTTTGAAAATTTTTCTCGAATTTTTATTTTTTGGCTCAACCCCCCTCTAGGTCCATATTATAATAAAAACAAATTTCCATGTGAATTTTACTTTCAAACGTGGACTTCTGGCACAAAAATAGGTAAATTTTCCATTTTCAAGGACTCGTAAGCTATAGAAGTTACCAAAATTTGGCGGCCATTTTCTCGCTAACTTTACCTCTGAAACCAGGCTATCCCCACCTCCTTGAATAATAATTGGATTGGAAATATCTTGACTTCAGTTCAAGATAGAAGGGTTTGTTTTTTTCATAGAAAGCATGGAAAATGAATAAGTTTTCAGACGATTTCAATAATTCCGTATGCTCAAAAATTGACGAACGTGTGATTCTATTGCGTCGTGACATAAATTATATATATACATAAACAATACGTTTATCACCCCGTGCAACGTTATAAGATTGAGTAAGAGAAGGACATCCGAGTCTAACCTCCATCCTCGACAGGACCGATCCAAATGGAAAGATTGTAAAAAAGTAGCTTTCTCGAGGACACAACGTCGAACCAGGCCGAGTGAGTCTCGAACCCCCGAACCAGCAAAAATCTCACGATTACCATTCCCGTAGCCTAACCACAGGGATAGCAACACCAAGTTACAGACACGTCGAGTAGTAAATAGACAGAGATAAAGTTACAGAAACATCGAGTGAATAGACAGAGATAAAGGTACAGACACATTGGGTGAATAGACATAGATAAAGTTACAGACACATTGGGTGAATAGACAGAGATAAAGTTACAGACACATTGGGTGAATAGACAGAGATAAAGTTACAGACACATTGGGTGAATAGACAGAGATAAAGTTAC
>NW_004797373.1:942277-944129 GCF_000002075.1 Aplysia californica
ACACACACTCACACACACACTCACACACACACACACACACACACACACACACACGCACTCACACACACACACACGTTTCTTTCTGTCAGCGAGAGTTGAAGAATGGCAACACCAGACAGATAGGCTTCGAGAATGTGCGATCCTCTCACCGGAAGTGCGTCTGTGACGTCATGAGTGTCTGACAGGGATGTCACAGACAGCTCTTTTGATTTTTACCCCGACTAGGAATGCGAATGTCAACTAAAGTGCGGTCAAAAATTCGCGGTGAGACTTATTGTCAAATATCTCCTCAACTATCGAACACAGGTTCTCCAATTTTTGCACAGTGACTTGTATCAATTTGTCTTAACAGGTCAACATTTTTGTAAACATCTGCGAGCTGTATTCTAGAAAATTCCTTAATAAATACTAATAAAAATTTCAAGTGGGTGGTTTCTACAGATTTTTCAATGTTTACAGCTGGGGTAATATTGCTTTTTATAGAAAGTCCGTCAAGTTTTTCTAAACGGGACATTATGCTTATTGAACGCATCTTTTTAGAGCCATTTGTGCAAAAATGTGTTCACTTTAACAATAATTTTTTGTAATAAGTTTTGCTAGTAAAAATTGTCATTGATGAACTGTGACGTTGGCCATATGCGTAATCAAAATGAGTGTGAGAAGCGGGAAGTGCTGTGAACAATACCATTTTACGCGTGACAGAGATTTCAAGTATTTTATATAAATCTATGAAGAAAAGTTTTTTTTAAAATCTAGCCCCAATTGTTCTAGAAAAATAGTATTTAGTTAAGACAAATTGATGCAAACTTTTGTGTAAAGTATGGAGGACATTACTTCTCCTGTTAAAGAGATATTTGAGGATAAGTTGCACCACGAATTTTTGACCGCACTATAGAGACAGTATGGCAGCGTATTTACCAGGTAAATGATCAAACTATGCCTTTGTTTCCACGTGAAGAATTATCAAATAAAATGGTGAAATGGTATGGGTTTAACGCCCCTATCAACACTATTGGGTTATTTAAGGGACGGGACCTCCTCGTTTAACGCCCGTCTCTGATAGGACCGAGCCAAGTGGGAAGTTCGTGTAAAGTGTCTTTCCCAAGGACACAACGTCGGATCGAGCTGAGGCGCGAACCTTGAAGCATTATACATGTACATGTATAGCAATAGCTTGAAAGCATGATAGGAAAGTCAGAGACCAACTCGAGCACAAGAAATGGAACCGAATAAAAGGATGGGAAAAAACAGACTCAAAATAAGAGAGAGTCACACCAGATGCTTAATAATTACATTTTCACAGACACTTAAAAGGGCAAAAACACCTTCTGAATTTATGTTCTTAAAAACATTGAAGGGTGGGGGCAGATCGAGCCTGCCAGATGTGTATGCAAATAAGAATGAGAAAGCAGGTGAATAATTAATTTTTTTAATTTTTTTTTTGGTATGAATTTTACCGCACTGCAACACAATTAGGTCATATAAGTGCCAAAGTTTAGAGAGAAATAAGCCCAAAAAAGAGAAGAGGTAAGGACAACATATTTTTGATGGGAAATAATAAGAAGTAGACCACACCAGATCACCCACAAACCATTCACTAATAAAAAAACAGTTATTGTCGTTGCTATGTATATTAATCGAGTAATAATGGGGATTGAAACAGTGGCTTTCACTTTTAATAAAAGACAGTCACATCTCATAACAAATAGCAATCCTTTAAGTTAAGGCAAAGCGGGTTATTACATTTTGACAGTTATTATTGATTTGTTTTTTTCATCTGTCTAAATTAATCAAATTGACAACAAACTTGACTTTGACATAAAACGCTAACTCAAGATTACAAAGTTCAATC
>NW_004797373.1:946035-947852 GCF_000002075.1 Aplysia californica
TATCTATCTATCTATCTATCTATCTATCCATCTATCTTTCTATCTATCTATCTATCTATCTATCTCTCCCTCTCTTCCTATCTCTCTCTCTCTCTCTTTCTCTTTCTCCCCCCGCTCTATCTCTCTCTAGCCCCCCACCCCTCCCCCTCTCTCTCTCTGTCTCTCTTTTGCTGATGTTTTTATCAAACAGTTTTCTTTAGTGTTTATTTCATAATTCTGCTCGTAGGATCTTGTCCCTCTTTTTGTCCGAGAACCTCCAAACTCCACGCGTTCTCTGAATTGCTACATTGTTTTTAGTAGAGAGTTTTACGGCGCTCACAACTGCATAAGGTCATATCAGCGCAAAAATCGCTACATGTATCGCTGTGATGTTTTCTCTGTTTTCGATACAATGTGTCACGACGCGATGGAATCAGGCGCTCGTCAATTTTTTGGGCATGTGGAGTTATTGGTATCATCTTAAAGCTTATTCTCTTGTCTTGCTTTAGATGAAAAAAGTACCCAATGATCTTGGACAGGAGTCTAGATATTTGTGATTGAGGAAAGAGGGGGTTGTTTGGTTTCAGAGGTAAATTAGCGAGAAAATGACCACCCAAGTTTGGTAACTTCCATAGTTTGAGAGTCCTTGGAAACTGAACATTTACATTTTGTGCTCTTTAATCGACGTGTTAAAGTAAAATCCACCCCGAAATGTGTTTTAAAACGGATTGAAAAGGTGTTGAGCCAAAAAACAAATATTCAATAAAAATTGCCAAAGCGACAGAAAAATGTCGTTTTCTTTGATTTCCTTATTTTGACGAGCGCTTCATTTCCCCCACGATGCCTCACAAATGATTCAGAGTCAGGCTTATTGTGTTCCACAATGATGTTTCAAAGAATATATTAAGTACGCTGATGTATACTTCGGAAAGAAAACATATAGGTAATTGAAAGGTCCCAAATATTTGATTTGAACTTTGGAAACTGATTTCTGATAATAATACTATCATTTTCTGATTCAAGAGGTACCTCTGGTAGGCAGAGTAATCGCGTTACTGGGAGCGATAGCTGGGCTGCTTTAAATACAGAAATTATGTAGATGAAGAGAGAAACAAAATATTTGATATCAAGTTAACGACTGTAAATATCTATAATATACATTTCACGCGATCTCCGACAAAAATTGATCCAAATGGGAGACAGGCTGCTTGTGACCCCGCCTGTCAAGGTCAACCCAATCTTGCCCAGTCTGGGGAGTCCAGCACATATCTCCTGCAGGCTACGGCGAAGAGTTTAAGGGGGGAGGGGGGTGATTTATAAACCTATCTCGGTAACTATGACTTTTCAGATTAAGTCTTATTGCATGGAGATATTACAGAAAAACATCTCTAAAAGGTAACTTTAATATATTTGTTTGAGCCTACGGTTGCCATGGTAACGGCTGCCACATTACTGCTTTCATAAAAGTAAGAAGGACTTTATATTTACCAACCAAATTTGGTAGATTGATAGATAAATATACTCAATACAAAATGCTGTACTGTTGGAATCTTGGAAATCTTGAATAGGAAAAAACGTTAGAGATGGATAACTGGCCTACCCCTTCATGCCTCTGAATTCGATTACATATTCATCCACGTAACTCACTTATGAAAGCATCAACTTTATTTTCCACTTAAATAAAGTCTGGTTATGGTATCAGTAACAAGCCCTGAAAATTTCATTGGAATCAAAAAGAAAATTTTTAAGTAGATGAGAAAAAACATTAAAAAATTAAAATTTGAGAAAAAAACCCAAACACATTCTGTTACATAATAGGCAAAATGAAAGTTCTAGAA
>NW_004797373.1:948008-949127 GCF_000002075.1 Aplysia californica
CCCAACCATAACAATATAGACGCCAGTCTACGAGAGATAGCCCGCACACACACTGTCCTCGTTCTCTGGTGGTTAACCGAGCATTGAGAGTCTACAACACCTTGGTACAGAAACAATGAATGAAGGGGTCAAGAGAAATACAGGCCAAGACATATTTATTCTACCACGAGCTAGCCTGATTGATTAATTTTTTTTGGTCACTTCTTTATGATGGACTTGGCTTTTTAAAACTTGATTTGATTTCATAAAAATACAGTATAGTGATTTTATAAAGGTACCGCAGTAAGTAAAGGTTACCTTGACTTTTTTTTCTTCTAAAATTTGACTTATCCATTTTTACCCGACCTTTTCGATTAATGTTTTATGATAGACTAGCATCAAATCGATTATTTGCCAGAGATTGTGAGCCGTGCTGACAAAATGAGTTACTTCTCGCAATCCACAAATGGAGATATTGGGGAAAAAATCAACACTAGGGTCAAATTTGGAGATTTTCTATTGATACCATTTTCTTTCGGTGTAATATTTCTGTTATTATTTCATTTTTTTAATGTATTTTAAAAACTTACAAACGTGATGTATCTATTTTCACAAGGCTCGATTTCAAGAAGTAACTAATTTTGTCAGCACTTTAGATAATTACTGTACATTGAAAGTCCCGTGATCCTGACAGAAGTACTGCTGTTTTCTCCCACCGATAGAAATGAGAAGACTTATCCGAAATTTGAATAACTTGTCCTGTTCCTCCAATGGTGACAGTCGACGCCTGTCTATACCGTCACACTCTGTGGTATAAGATCGCGACGTCTCCTCAACTGACGCACGACATCAAACACAGAAGTCCGTCTGAGTTGTTTCACCGACTCCGTCAGCGAGCAGATCTGTCGGCTTCTGCTCAGATCTAAGGACAAACTTCCCCCAAAATATCCGGTGTTTCCGTCAGGTGGCGTCACAAAGAGAGGAATTTGTAATGTCACCCGCGAGAGGGAGAGAGGGAGAGAGAGAGGGAGAGAGAGAGAGAGAGCGCGAGAGAGAGAGAGCGAGAGAGAGAGACAGAGAGAGAGAGAAAGAGACACAGAGAGAGAGCGAGAGAGAGAGAACGAGAGAGAGAGAGAGAGC
>NW_004797373.1:949227-951727 GCF_000002075.1 Aplysia californica
AGGAGGGGGAGATGGTAGTGGAGAAGGTGAGAGGAGGTGGTGATGGTAGTGGAGATGGGTGGAGGAGGGGGAGATGGTAGTGGAGATGGTGGAGGGGGTGGTTATGGTGGAGAGTGGAGAAGGTGGAGGAGGCAGTGATTGAGGTGGAGAGTGGAGATAGTGGAGGGGGGGGGATGGTAGTGGAGAGTGGAGATTGTGGAGTGTGGAGAGAGTGGAGATGGGGAGGAGGTGGAGAATAGAGATGGTGGATGAGGTGGAAAGTGGAGATGGTGGATGACGTGGAGAGTGGAGATGGTGGATGAGGTGGTGAATGGAGATGGTGCAAATTGTAAATGGTGGAGGGGGCGGCGATGGTAGTGGAGATGGAGGAGGGGGTGGTGATGGTAGTTGAGATGGAGGTGGATAGTGGAGGATAGTGGAGGTGGTGGTGAGTGGAGATGGTGAAGGTAGTTGAGATAGAGGAGAGTGGAGATGGTGGTGATGGTAGTGAAGATGGTGCAAATGGAGGAGGAGGAAAGTGGGGGAGGTAATGGTGATGGTGATGGAGGTGAGGTGTTGCGAGCGGAGAGAGAGAGAGAGAGAGAGAGAGAGAGAGAGAGAGAGAGAGAGAGAGAGAGAGAGTGAGTAATCAAACAGCACAGCTGTGAATGCGACACTTCCTAGACATGCGCACAAACGAACACTTTAACTCCCGCCAGCCAGATTAACTCCCTCCTACAAAGAGTATCGTGTAATGGAGTGTTCCTCTTAAATGAAATACAAAAAAGAAACAGCGGATACCAGCTAGAGAAATCGCGGAAACAAAAACGGGGAACGAGTTGTGGGTAATAGCTTTGGAGTCACGGCTGGACAGTTCGCGACAGTTTCTCACCGCCTCGAGTTACACGTGTGTCTTACAGCACTGACCAGGTGAGGTTGGCCTGGGAGTTCCGCGCCACTAGGAAATAGACCTGGGTACCTTCCCACGCGGACAGCTCTCCCCGGAGGAGTATCAAACCCCGCCAACTAAAGAAAAAATCTGGCGGTTACCCCGCGTCCTCTCAGCCTGGCACGGCCATAAACCAACTCACTTAAACGACGCCGATGAAGAGATTTAGCAAGGGTCCGAACCAATCTGCCCTTTTATTGAGATTTAACTTTTCTCCTCTCACTCATAATTCATTCATTACGCAGAATTAGGGGCCGTTCATACATCGCTGACTTCTCATTGTGCTGAAGATGTTTAGGGAGCCGATAAACGTGTGGCGGGGCCCCCGCTTGATGTTGGCGATAAACATCGAGCTGTGTGTGTCGGATTGAAAACCGCGAAACTGCGAGGCCTCAATTGAGAGGGACATTTTATAGAGTGTAGTCAAGTGTTTGGTGGTGGGAATAGGGGGGAGGGGGATGGGGGGGAGGTGAATGTACAACGTTGTGACTCAATTAAAAGACTACGTCGTGCTGTTTTTGAAGAACTGTTTGCACTTGCTGTTTACAAAGACACGCAGTCTCTCTGTGTCTTTAGCTGAGCTCGATATGAGTAACGTTGTCTTATTTTTTGTAAGGGTTGTAAGTATATGTGAGGCAGCGTTCTGGAATCAGGCTCTCGTCAATTTGGGGGCATGCAGAGTTATTGGTATCATCCTAAAGCTTGTTCTCTTGTCTTAATTTGGATGGAAAAAATATCTGGATCGGAAAGAAAGAAAGATAGATGTAAAAAATATCCATTTACCTTGAATACAAGTACAAGTCAAGATATTTACAAAAGAAGGAGGTAGGGGGTCACCTGTTTTCAGAGGTAAAATTAGTGAAAAAATGGCTGCAAAAGATTAGTTATTTCCATAGCTTAATAGTCCGTAGTAACTGAAAATTTACATTTTTTGGGGCCTTTAATCAACGTTTTTAAGAAAAATCCACACAGAAATGAGTTCTTTAATGGGCATGAAAAGTGTTGAGCCAAAAAACAAAAATGTTATAAACATTCTCAAACCAAAAGAAAAAAAGCAAGTTCTTCACTTTGATTATTTTGACGAGAGCCTGATTCCACCACGCTACCTCACATATTTTTTACGCCCCTATCGACACTGTTTAGGTAATTCAAGAGGCGGCCTCCAAACTACCTGTCAGGGTCAGTTTGGGCTGAACGGGACTCAACATCCCAGCACAAGAACCCATGTACACGATAAACATTCACTACACTCGGGAATCGAACTAGAGTGTCCTGCGTGCGACGGCAGGCGCCTAAACGCGATATCACATTCGTCGGTTGCCTATAGCTGAGCTTCAAAGGAGTAACAGAATCTTCTTTGTAATGGGTGGAGCTGCTGGTGACTTACGGAAAGACAGGAATCTTTTAGTTTCGTTTTAGTAAAGGTTTTACGTCGCTCACAACTGCATAAAATCACATGAGCGCCAGAAGACTAGAGCTGTTATAAGAGAGTAAAAACATAAAAAAGAAGAACGGGAGACAAGGACGATAGATGTTTGATAGGAAATAAGAAGCAAACCACACCAGAGCACC
>NW_004797373.1:953237-955873 GCF_000002075.1 Aplysia californica
TATCTATCTATCTCTCTCTCTCTCTCTCTCTCTCTCTCTCTCTCTCTCTTCCTCCCTCTCCGAGATGGGTTTCCCCCCTAACCCTCGTATTTCCTTCCTTGTCCTTTCTTACCCAAGCTCGACCCCGTAACCGAGGCTGCCCCGAGTTTGTTCCGCTGCCCTGGGCTCATCCAGGTTAAGCTTCAGTTTTAGTAATAAAAATTTTACAGCACTTATATAACAAATAAATCATTTTAGTAAGAGTTTTACCGCAATTGCAACACAATTAGGTCATATAAGTGCAGAATGTTAGAGGTGTTACAAGAGAGTAACAAACATAAAAAAGAAAGCAGAGATAAGAACGATAGATGTTTGATAGGAAAGAAGGAGTAAACCACACCAGAGCACCCGCCAACCACCCACTAAAAAAGAAAGCAGAGGTAAGAACGATAGATTGGTAAAGAAGGAGTAAAACCAAACGAGGGCAGCCGCCAGCCAGGCACACACGGAGGTTTAAAGTAACCATACCTTGTTTTGTCACCGACACGCCCAAGATTATCTTCTCATCAATATTGCAGGTCTGGACCCGCGACCTGGCCGGACTACAGGACCGTGACGTGAGCACATGACTGACTCGGGTTCTTACGCTCTCTCTCTCTCTCTCTCTCTCTGCGTGTCTCTCCCTCTCTTCCCCCCCCTCTCTCTCTCTCTCTCTCCCTCTCTCTCTCCATTCGGCCTGGGCTTTTTGCAGGGAAACCCGGAAAACAGCTATTGTAAAACATGTTTTGTTTCGGAGGTCTCCTATTTTCACATACTTCTCTACAGCTGAAGTAAAAGTCGCACACAATGTCAGCTGCAAGCAGCTACTTTCACGCGCACACTTCAGGAAAGGAAAGAAACATACCAGTTTCTGGCATATCTTAAAGTAGGGTAAGTTCCTTCTGTGCGTATGAGGAAAGAAGACGCTGGGAAAATACAAGTCACAGGCTAGCGCCCCTTTCAATATAGAACTGTAAAAAGTTGTTCCCGCATCTGATCCGGACATTGGGGATTGCTTTGTTAATGAGACAACTTCCTGGGCCTCCGGCATATTGTGGTAGGGTGGCCGGTTCCTTTCCACGCCGCCTTTACTTCCCCAACTTGAAGTCAGGTACCCATAACAGCTAGGTGGGCAGGAGGGGGCGAAAAAAATTCCGAGTCCAAGCCTAGGCTGAACCCGGACTTTACGCTTCGGAGACGAGCGCACTAACCGCTTCGCCACAGCACCTTCTATAGAACTGTAGATTTACATTTATTAAAGAAGTAGGATGTCTGACTGTGACTCAACGTCGAAAGCCCACGGGAAAAGCCAAATCAACGGGGGAACCTTGACAACAACTCGAACAATTATTGAAGCTCAAGAATGCTTCTTTGTGGGTCCGAACCAGGTTCGCCCACAACACATTCTCGAGTGATACCAAGTCCAACTGAGTCACCGACGTGCATACGAGATGGGATATTCGCTCGCAAACAGTACAGGGGCTGTTTTAGCTAAACGAAGCCTTTTGTTTTTCAGTTTTAGTAAGAGTTTTACGGTGCTTGCAACACAATAAGGTCATATAAATAACAAAGATTAGAAGAGTTATAAGGGAAAAACGAACACAAAAAAGGAGAAATAAGGACGAAAGATGTTTGATAGGAAAAAAGGAGCAAACCACACCAGAACACCCGCCAACCACCCGCAAAACCTTTTGACTCCAGGCTTTGAGTCAGGAACACATGGAGACAACAGTGGTCATTCAGTGTAGGGAAAAGACAGACAGACAGACAGACAGACAGACAGACAGACAGACAGACAGACAGACAGACAGACAGACAGACAGACAGACATGAACAATATAGAGGAAAAGGAAAAGGAAGTAGAACCCACAAGTGGCACCCTCCAACCAGACGGTTATTCCTTAATTTTCGTACAAATTAGACGCTCCTGAAAATCCATTAACAAGTGTTTTACCGTACAGCCCCGTCATCGCCATCTCTCGCTCTCCGCAGCCAGCTCGGCGGCCGGTACGAGTACGAAGGCCATGGATGGAGCGATCCCCAAGGAGGTACAAAAGAGGGCAGGGCCACGTCAAGGAAGGTTCCATTAATTATGGAAGGTAAACCCCCAAGAACGACCGAGCACTGAGAAAGAAAGTCTCGCTTGGGCGAGCAGCGCCACCAAGTGGGGATCGACTTAAATGTAATGGTACGCCAGGCCTTTTAATCCACAACACCTATCAAAGAAAAGTCGGATCCAGCACTCGGCTATTGTGGACACACGAGCCATTCTTTTCTTTTCTTTTCTTTTCCCACTTCGCTTTCTTCGCACTGGCCACAACTACTACTCTTAATTCCTTGTCGGGGCGAGGGTTAAAACATATATGAGATACCTCAAAGACAAAGGGGACGTAGGGATTGGCCAAGTGAGAAGCTGCATTCAATCCCCTCGCTATAAAACGACACAATAGAAAATCGTCTTTCTTGAACCTCCTTTGGACGTTGAGTGCAAAGCTCCGGCTCGCCTTCTTTAAATTATTAGTTCGTTCTCATTGTTCAGGTACTCAGAACACCAATGAGCCATCAGCCTCGGGGATAGTATCAAAGCAATATCATCGTTTCCCACTGCCCCCCCCCCC
>NW_004797373.1:957382-958473 GCF_000002075.1 Aplysia californica
AGAGAGAGAGAGGAGAGAGAGAGAGAGAGAGAGAGAGAGAGAGAGAGAGAGAGAGAGAGAGAGAGAGGGGGAGAGAGAGAGAGAGAAGAGAGGAGAGATTGAAAGAGAGAAAAAGAGCACAAGAACATCCAATTACACAGACAACAAAAGGACACGGCAACAGATGTCATGTGGAAGAAGGAGAAGAGTGAAAACACCCGAGGCGCTACCGCTGCTCTCTGTCCATGAGCGTGAGTGCGTGCGTGCGTGCGTGCGTGTGTGTGTCTATTCCCTGTCGACAGTAGCCACGGTCTTTGTTCTCCGCGAGATTGATAATCTTCACCCCCGATCCGCGTCACGGTCGCTTTTTGAGTCGTGCTTGCAAAACGTAACGCCAAAGATCATGCACAATGTACCTATAGAAATCTTCACAGCGCCGGGTGGATGGCGAGCAGGTAGTTAGTCCTACGTCCTACTCTCCTACTCGCGAATCAGCTTCCCTTACATTCTTCTATTTGTTGCTGTTCTCTGCTGACGATGTTTTGTTTTAGGGGGTTTTTTTTGTTTGGTTTTTTTTTTTTTTATTGATTTGTCTTAGGGTTTTTTTCGGTGGTGTTATTGATGCAACTGCAACATACATAGATGGCCTGAACAGCTTTACGACAAGCAAAACAATTTCTTTAGTCTAAAAAAAAAAAGCTGAGCAAAACTGTTTTGTTTTAGTAAAGGATTTACGGCGCTCGCAACTGCATAAGGTCACAATTCAATATGAGCGCCAAAAGATTACAGGTGTTACAAGAGAGTAACAAACATAACAAAAGAAGGGAGAAAGGACGATAGATGTTTGACAGGAAAGAAGAAGCAAACCACACCAGAGCACCCGCCAACTACCCACTGATCAAAACTGACAACTGACAATACGAAAGAATGAAGTACAAGTACCATGATCGTCTGCTCCAGACCAGACATCTGATTCAATATGAAGAAGAAGGAGGAGCTGCGTTGTCGTGGATGCTACTCTCGATATTTGTTGAAATGAATGACAGTGTTTCTTGGAAACGACCTGGACAATATTCAATATAGTTGTTTGTTTGTTGTGTTTTGTTCTGGGG
>NW_004797373.1:960436-963075 GCF_000002075.1 Aplysia californica
GTGTGTGTGTGTGTGTGTGTGTGTGTGTGTGTGTGTGTGTGTGTGTGTGTGCGTGCGCGCGCGCGTGTATGTAATCATCATCAAGACAATCATCACAAGAAAATGAACGTTCTTGTAAGAAGTGAGAAAACTTTGGGATGACTCCAATAAGATTCGAACCCTGAATTTCAGGGTACCCACCACGTCCAACAACAACCTCTTAGTAATAGATCCTTCAATCTTAGTAGAAGACTCCCATGGCACATTCGGACAATGGACCAGCTTGCTTTATTCCAGCAGACAAGAATTAAATTTATTTTTTTTTAATCAAAGGGAAAAATTGAGAACAATCTGAGAAATAAACTTCAAAGAACTGTTACTAGAAAATGTTTAACATGACAATCCAAAGTAAAGAGGAGAAAAAAAGAAAAACCCAAGAAGAACATTTATCAGAAAAGATGTTCAAATTGTTAAATTAAAAGTAGTCAGCATATCTAGGGCACATTCCTTCCAGCACAAATTTGGATTACAAGCAGCATAGGAAAAAAGAAGAATGAGAAGACTAGTTTAGTTTTAATAGAGGTTTTACGGCGCTCGCAACTGCCTAAGGTCATATGAGCGCCAAAAGATTAGAAGTGTTACAAGAGAGTAACAAACATAAAAAAGAAGAAAAGGAGATAAGGAAGATAGACGTTTCATTAGAAAGAAGAAGCTAACCACACCAGAGAACCAGCCAACCACCACGCTGATCATTGATCAGCACCACTGCAACGAAAAACAGAACAAACCGGAGCAGACCACATTTGAAGATTCAGGCTAATGACTGTTGGAGTACAGAGAAGTACGTCCACACTATAACGGTCATTGTGCGTGGGGAAAAAAGAGTAAGACAAATGGACAGAACTGACACTGACAGAGGGAAAGAACAGTAGTTACTGTAGCAGAAAGACCCTACCAGTGGCACCTTTTAACTGCCCTCAGTTCAAACTAGTACCACACTTGCATCATAATTCAATTCATATACATGAGGGGAAAAAGATGGGTTGGCAAGAAAATAATGGTTAAGTAAACACCAAAAGACATTTTTTTTTTAAAACACAAGCTGTCACATGGTGAAGTGTCTCTTCCTTCAATTATATTCAGGACCTAAACATTCCAGATTGTGAATCACACTGACACAGTTAATGGGCACGAATGACACTTGAGATCACCAATAACTGTAAGGACCCCGATGGTCAGACAGCCTTTACTTCTCAGATTTATGACACTATTGTGGACCAGCTAGTAAGCGTTGAGCAATAAAATGATTTACAACAGAGGAGGTTGGAATTCAATCCATGTTGTACCGCTCTTCTGGCTCTCGGTCTTTATCTTGACGCATAAAAAGAAACCAGATAAGCACCGCAACGACCCATTAAAAAATGGAACAGCAGGGAAGAGAAAACAGGCTTGATGTTCACACATCCAAACATTAAAGTATAAACAGGAAATTATTTTGCACTCTTTTGAGGTATAGAGTTTCTTGAATCACTTACACATCATAGCTTTATAGCACTCAGCATTCTGACTCTGATAAGCGCCATAGAAATGGATGATACAGTTCATACTTTCACTTTCATCCATTATAACAACATTAAACCCGTTTCAATAGGTAATATCAGATTTCAAGAAAGGAATTCATCTCTCTAGTATTTTACAAACAGTGATCATTTCAATCTAAAGCCATATTATATACAGTCGACCCTGTGCATGAAGACCAAAAACTGCCCGGGAGGGAAGGGCTGTCTCAGACTTAAGTAGACAGGATAGCTGTTGTTACCCCAACCAAGTAAGCTGAGTGGTGCAAATTGTTGGGGTGGTATGGTGTGAAAGCTCATTACTCATTACTGATTGTCTTTAGAGTGGTTAAGCTGCGTGCAGGCACCGAAACTTTCCTGGGTAGCCAAAGAAGTAAAAGTTGACCACTGTTCGCCGCCCTGATAGTACGGCCAACCAAGTAAAAAGTTTTATGAATCGCTGTTAAATGCGGGGGAAATGCTGATTGTACTTACTACATCAAGGGGCAGGGTTAAGGGTAAAAACAAATAAGATGTTCATCATTTCATTTGTTTTTAATTGGTCAAACAATTGTCTTAATGAGATAGCACTAGGGAGTGTTGAAGTTTTGATCACAGCTTGATGATGATGATGACTGGACAAGCGACACTTGATCTCACCACAAGTAGCTGACCCTCTGACCCCCCCCAAATTTTCCTGACAAAGACAGAAAATGTCTATCACAGCACTTCTTTCCTCCTTTCCATTCTGTCTTGGACAGATTCTGCAGAGCTTCTAAGTATCACTCTGTAACCAGTTAATAACCAATCGTATGTATTAGTAAAGAAACAGCAACAAGAATGGCAATTGCTGACAAAACCTTTTAGAAGTCAGATGTCTAAAGGCATGAAACATGACATTTAAATAATATTCTCAAAATTCAAAGAATTGGAACCATAATTCTTTCTAAGGCAAAAAAATCTTCAAGTCCTTAACATTTCTGCTTTGAACAAACTTCCTAACATATGTTTAATCCCCCCCACCCCCCCACCATGGCGCTCATATGACCTTAAGCAGTTGCAAAACATCTACTAAAACAAAACCCTCCAGCCCCCCCCCCCCCT
>NW_004797373.1:963175-969610 GCF_000002075.1 Aplysia californica
TCAGCAATTTACAAGAGAGCCAACCAGAAGGTTCTTTTACACTACAATTAGTCAGTAAAAATCTCATTGTACAAGTTCTAATAAATTTGATAATCTCAAGACAATAAAAAAAAGTACTCCCAGACTTGCAAACCCACCATATTCACAGTGCATTTTTGAAAATGAAATGTTTATATATTTCAACATCACCGGAACAAAAGCCAGAACGCAAACAATATTCCATCGTCGAATGCTAATTAATTTCCCATTCCGATACTTGATGGATAAAAACAAAGAAATACCGGCAATTGTTCGCATATTCTCAACTCATGATGAGTACAAGAATTATGCGGAATCGGGCAACACTTGCAAATTCCAGGCCTTCCACAAGGAGAGGTAGAGACCTGGGACAAGTTTTACGATCTGAGTAGGGCTGGACAGCAGAATTCGAGCAATGGAGATTATGCTTACCGAAAAGTCAAAAGATGCGTACTTGATCCTTTTGACGCGCAATTGCGTACTGCTGACAGTTTTTCATACTTGTACTAGAATACGCAATTGCTTATACTGGCAAGTCTGCACACCCATAAAAGGCTAAATTTGTTCTTCAATCAACAACGCATGAATTGACTAACTCTGGGTGGTCTAAAACATTGACCACACCCGGGTGAACTGCTTTTAAGGGTTCAGAAAAGAAGAGGTCCTGAATTGTCCTTAATTTGTATAAAAACCGATCACAAGCCACTAGAAGCAGCTAGCCGGACCTACAGAGTTAAAGAGCATTCACACTGAACAAAATCAAACAGTTTCAGTACTTCTGAAACGACAGCAGATCGACAAATAATGATTATCCCTGTGCCCCAGCAGTAACAGTAACAGCGATCATGCTCTCATTTGCAAATTTTGGCTGACTACAAAAGAGAAAGCAGATCTTGATTTTTTACTTACTGAAACTATGAAACCCTGAAACTACCCTCTTTCTTATTCAAAACAGACAAACATTGCTCACATATGAAATAATGGACATACGGTTCTGACAAGTTGGGATCATGAAAGTTTCAAAAAGCAGTCCATGCTGAATGAGATCTAAATATATTATTTCAGGTAGACTCTGGTAGCTACAAATATAAAGCAAACAGATATCTGGCACTACTCAAAAGCAACATTAACTGACATTGGCTCTCTCCTGGAGCCTTGAACAAAAGGCAGAAAAAAAAAATTCAGCGACCTTGCAAATGAATGAGTGGGAATTATTACAACAAAGTAAGTGGAAAAGGTCACTCAAGTGCTAGTCGCATTGGCTGCTTCAAACAAAGATGTAATTTTCTTCAGGAACAGTTGACATCAAAGAAAACCGCAACTGGGTTGGATGTGCTGAGACTCACAAGTCTTCCCAGGAATCTATTAGGCTTTTAAAAAGAAATGGGAAACAGTGACCTGGCCAGAGAAACTATTTAGCAGACAGTGATGGGTGGCCTAGGAAAGAGGCAAATGACCTGAAAAAACACATGATTCAACCTCTTTGCTAAAGCATAGAGAGGTTTCTTGACATCACTCACAAAAATTCTATAGCCCAGCCAAACATTTCATTGTTTGGAAGCTAAACAAGGATTAGAAACTATAAGAACAACATGCATCTTTTACCTTTTTATCTCCAAGAGAGCCAAACCCACTATGCCAGGGCCCTCTTTTGGAACAAACAAAAATTTTAAGGGACATACATACTTTTTTATTTTAGTTTTAGTAGAGGTTTTACCGCGCTTGCAACTGCATAAGGTCATATGAGCGCCAGAAGATTACAGGTGTTACAAGAAAGAAACAAATATAAAAAAGATGGGGAGAAAAGGACGATAGATGTTTCATAGGAAAGAAGAAGCAAACCACACCAGAGCACCCGCCAACCACCCACGACATGTATCCATACGTCAGTAAATTGAATTAACTCCCGGTAAAAGAGACCTGCTTTCGGCAACTGCCAAAAAGTAAGTTGACGTCGAAACCGTCGTAAAGGACTGTGCCCGAGCCGCTGCCATAAGAAGCAGCTTGCCAGACATAAGGAGTTAAAGAGCGTTCACACTTAACAAATTCAAACAGTTTCACTATTTTATTTCTGAAATGACAGCAGATCAACAAATAACGATTATCCCTGTGCCATAGCTGTAACAGCTATAATGTTGTCATTTGCAAATTTTGGCTGATTACAAAAGAGAAAGCAGATCTTGATTTTACTGACTGAAACTATGAAACCCTGTATATAAAATCCCCCAAACTACAACCACCAAATCAGTTTTAATAAGGCCAATGACAATCCCGAGCACATAAACACAAAGGAAAAATGTAAACTGGTCCTTGTAAAAATACAAAGCCTGTAGAACAATTAAACCAGTCGGCAGACACATTTGGTGGTAGACTTTCAACTATCAGAAATGTCAAAAACATTGAGGTAGACATTCAACTAAACCGGAACAGTTAAAAGTTACAGAGGAGGAATTATGAATCATTATCTTAGCCAAAAATTGAGCTAATAAGTTAATTACTTTTTTTTAAAGGGTGAAAAGGGTCAGTCGTGGAGGAGAGTCGTGGAGTGACCTCCACAGCTCTATACTGGCCAGAGCTCAGGGTGAGAATAGCCGCTAGTTTATCAAAAATAAGTTGAAGAGTAGGCTCAATTAGGAGTTGGGTTCATTTGTAATTCAATATAATGAATACTGAACTGTGGTGTGCCCTCTGACATAATTCCGATTCATTACGATGGAGCACACCATTGGTTTAAGTTCTCAGACTCACAAACATAAGGTCGTGGGTTTGAATCCTGTTTTGGGTTGGGAAAGGCCTTTTACACTAATTTTCCTTACTTCACCCAGGTAGGAATGGGTAGGACTAGATCTACCCAGCTAAAATAAAAATAGCAAAAGATCTTGTCAGTTTGCTGAAGGTGTTTGAGCGCGTAAAATCTGCATTTTGCACTGAATGCTTCCCCGAAAGCTGAGTATGTTTACAGTGTTCTTATAAGAGTCCACTGGGGTAATAATAGTTGTAAATAGCAGAGCGCACGCTGTAGAGCCAAATTGTGAGCTAGATTTAAATTCCAATTATCATCAGATTCACCATTATTATTTGACTCTGTTAAGAACTATAATTAGATCTAGATATGAAAATGCAGCGAGCACCTAGCACACCTGTGTGATTGGCCAAAATATAGATGATGTATTTCCACCATCTATTTTTGTCATCTTCCCGGGCTTCCCTCGCCAGTTGACTAGATCTCACCACCGTGGCGGGCCCGCTTTGCCACAAAGCCTGCAATGGGCTTCGTCACTAGATCTAGGTTTCATCGCCGACTGCTTGGGATGTGAGTGCGCGGGCTTGTATTTCTGTTTGTGCATGTGTGGGCGCACGCGCTTCTTTGAGTATGTGTGTGTAAAACTATGAGGCGAAGAAGGTAAATTTATGGTACAAGAATTGCTGAGCCTGTTTAATACAAAAAAAACCCAAACATGGTGAGACTTGTCAAGCTACTGGCGAGTCATGGCGAGGGAAACCCAAAGGTCTTGGGGGAAACCCCAGAAGACGACAAAAATAAATAGCAGAAATACGTCATCTTGGCATATATTTGGGCCCTTCAGAGAGGTGTGCTAGGTCGGAGTGATTATTCTCACCCGGGGTGAGGATAAACTGGATATTATTTTCACCCCAGGTGAGAATAAAATTGATACTAATTCTCTCCCCGGGTGAGAATAACGACAGCCTACTATTCTAACCCGTTTTTTTTCATTTCGGGCATCATAGGATCCTTGTCACTGAGCGCTCCAGGCAACAAAACTCGCCCCCCCTAAAATCGCCAACGGGCGGGCCAGCTCTCCAGCGCAGGAGGCGACTATTGTCGATTCGGGGGAAAACCTTATCTTTTGAGCAAATAGCGTCACCTCTTGTTCCTACATTATTTTTAGATTCTGTAATGGAAAATTTTACTCTTGAATGGTTTATTATTAACCCATCAAAATTAAGAAAAAAAATAAGCCTGGGGTCAAGGCACTAGCCTAGGCTACGGTACGAGCCTTAAAAATAACTGTGGGTTCTGTTAGGGATAACAATTAAACATTTTTTGTGTGTGTTATGAACAAATGCCAATTCTAACATTACAATGACAAACTATTACTAACATGATTTCATTAAACAGCTTTCAGTTAAGGCTATTACTTTCAAAAACCAGTGCTTCCACCAGCTGAAGCTGAAAAGTAAGGAAAATTCTGCAGGGGGTCTGGGGGCCGCAGCGTCCCGGTGGGGGTCCAGGGGGCTAAGCCCCGGAAGAAATTGAAATAGTGCTTTTCGAGGGTTGAAAATGGCATTTGGGAGCCTGTTTGAAGAGATTGCCTACAGACAATAACATTCATTTTTTCCACCAACATTTTGTCTTGTTTGATTTCTTCACCAACATATCTTTCCATTGCTGACAATGTTTAAAAGCAGGTTCCCCTTTCATTATTGCTACTATAAATCAATTAATTTGTCGTCGCACCATTGATAGCAGGCAAACCTGGGAATAATAAATAGATGTACCTTCAAAATACAGTTGCGCAGCGTATACCCACATTTTTTTCTCAATTTTCACGCCTGAATCTGAATATCGCCTGTCACAACGTCGAAACACCACTTCGAATTACTTTTTATTTTACCTACAGCTGAATCGGGCCGATCGCCCGACTCAATCGCCTGAAACTGAAAACAAACACGTTTGTTTTTGAGGCGACCGAGCCGGGCGATCAGCCGATCCCATCCGTAGTGATACCCCCGTATCAGCATATATTTCTTTCATCGCGGCCCTTATTGGGTTCACGTGCCGTAGAATCTTCGCATTGATAATTTCTCTAGATCTAGGCAAATTTGCAATGAAAAGTTTCTTTCAGACAGTAATTTTCTGTCTGAGATCACAAAGTCAATTTACTTGATCAACACGCAGATTTTCCAGCCGCGGCAAAAATCCGAAGATAGAAGGAATGAGTGAATGATAGAAAGGAGGAAATTGGCACAAAAGGTTCGCCAGATTTTGATCTATCTGCAGGTAAAAAATGTACTGCCGACCAACCAACCCGCATTGAATGCATGGGACATAGCGGAATAACGGCGGATTGCAGGAAATGCGCAATCTGGCAGGTTTCTATAATTTTAACCTGTTGCCGAGAGAGTTACCGTAAATATCCGTAACTTATACAAGAAGACGACACGAAGGCGAGTACGGAATTTCGGCAGTCCTGCGCTGTCGCAGCTTTTTTTTTACGGAGGGAGTTGCTAATGATGGACGGACAAGTACGGAAATGGCAGAAAGTACGGAGTTCCGTAAAAATACGTAAGAGTGGAAGCACTGAAAACATACTACTCTGGCAAAAAAAATTCCTTTCTGAATTTAGAAAGTGTCTAGGGTTTTGGTGAAGATGTGCGTGCACACTCTCAAGATTAAAAAAAATGAAACAATAACAATCCCCGCGGGAGCCTAGAAAAATCGACCAGGGCTCTGGGGCAGGTCACGAACTTCTTACAATTCACAAATTATTTTGTATCATCCGTTCTCAACACCCAGGTAGGCCTAAGAAAAAAAATCCATTGCATTCTCAGACCGGGTGAGAAAAACAAAATAATATTCCCGGTGAGAATAAAATTATATTTATTAGGCCTATATTTTTATTTTCACCCCGGGTGAGAATAACGACAGCCGTGCTAGGTGCTCGCTGCAGCTTCATGATCTAGATATCTAGATCTAGGCCTACATTTCTAGATCTAAATGGGAAGGAGTTCCGCAGAGGGCCGGCCGACGAACAACACACAAAAGAGGGGATATTTTGAGCGGGGTATAACCTAACCCTTACTCTTGTATATGGTTTGCTCAATGAGAGTCAATGGGCCTTTTTTTTGTCACAGTAAGTGCCGGAGTGATCTTGTAGTTCCGTTCGTTAAAGTCCACGATCCATTTGTTTACGGGAGTGTATACAGACCCGGTAACCGGGAACAAAGTCACAAAGTATACAGACCCGGTATGGGAACTCTTTTGTGATTTCGGAAAGTTTCAGAACAGCGCTCTCTTGGCTATGGGTAGACCTAGGTTTTTCTTTATCTATGACCTAAACCTAGATCTAGATCTAGATCTAAATGAAGATTGCGGATGTCTTTTCAATGAACGATTGTTAATTCTCTGTTTTGGAGTTTGAGGAATTACAATTTGAAGAAAAGAACAATGTCATAATTTCAGTCGAGCAGTCACCCCCCCCTCTCTCTCTTTCCTCTCTGTGTATCGCTCGCCTTCTCTTTTTCTTTGTTTGTCTCTGTCTTTCTTTCTCCCCACCTATTTCCCTATCTTTCTTTCGTTCCCTACTGCCAACTGGGGCATGTCATACATTTTGTCATTTTTTGCTAGCACTTCCCCTTGCTCTCTCTCTCTCTCACACACACACACACACACAC
>NW_004797373.1:969710-972692 GCF_000002075.1 Aplysia californica
GCTCTGGGGCAGGTCACGAACTTCTTACAATTCACAAATTATTTTGTATCATCCGTTCTCAACACCCAGGTAGGCCTAAGAAAAAAAATCCATTGCATTCTCAGACCGGGTGAGAAAAACAAAATAATATTCCCGGTGAGAATAAAATTATATTTATTAGGCCTATATTTTTATTTTCACCCCGGGTGAGAATAACGACAGCCGTGCTAGGTGCTCGCTGCAGCTTCATGATCTAGATATCTAGATCTAGGCCTACATTTCTAGATCTAAATGGGAAGGAGTTCCGCAGAGGGCCGGCCGACGAACAACACACAAAAGAGGGGATATTTTGAGCGGGGTATAACCTAACCCTTACTCTTGTATATGGTTTGCTCAATGAGAGTCAATGGGCCTTTTTTTTGTCACAGTAAGTGCCGGAGTGATCTTGTAGTTCCGTTCGTTAAAGTCCACGATCCATTTGTTTACGGGAGTGTATACAGACCCGGTAACCGGGAACAAAGTCACGAAGTATACAGACCCGGTATGGGAACTCTTTTGTGATTTCGGAAAGTTTCAGAACAGCGCTCTCTTGGCTATGGGTAGACCTAGGTTTTTCTTTATCTATGACCTAAACCTAGATCTAGATCTAGATCTAAATGAAGATTGCGGATGTCTTTTCAATGAACGATTGTTAATTCTCTGTTTTGGAGTTTGAGGAATTACAAGTTGAAGATAAAAACAATGTCATAATTTCAGTCGAGCAGTCACCCCCCCCTCTCTCTCTTTCCTCTCTGTGTATCGCTCGCCTTCTCTTTTTCTTTGTTTGTCTCTGTCTTTCTTTCTCCCCACCTATTTCCCTATCTTTCTTTCGTTCCCTACTGCCAACTGGGGCATGTCATACATTTTGTCATTTTTTGCTAGCACTTCCCCTTGCTCTCTCTCTCTCTCACACACACACACACACACACCACCGAGTCTGGGCGCTGAAACTTTCCGAAATCACAAAAGAGTTCCCCTACCGGGTCTGTATACTTTGTGACTTTGTTCCCGGTTACCGGGTCTGTATACACTGTACACTCCATTTGTTTACATCCAGAGAAGAAATCCAGAAGTCTTGATGAACAAATAGGCAACACAAATTTTATGGTAAAATTCAGGTCAGGGGGGCCCCACTCCCCTCCATATATTTATCAGGTCAGGGGGGCAAGCTCCTGAAACCCCCCCTACTCTCGACTTTAACGAACGAAACTACAAAATCACCAGTGCCGGCTCTCTGCGAACCTCCTCCCTCTAATTTGACTCTAAATGAAACAGAGGGAAAGGCTGAGTCATTCTTCTATTGTAGTAAGGTCTTAATAGAGAGAAAAGAGCTGCTGCTACTACAGTGTTCAGTCTAGGATATCTAAAGTCCTTGGGTGAATGAATTTGAAGGAGACAGTACACTAGATCTAGATTCTAGATCTAGTACAGTCATGAGGTAAGCTTAAAAGTCACCTGACTGCAGCAGTTTTGTATTGTCCGTTTGCTATGAGAAGGGTTCTGACGAATTTACTGAATCACTCGCTTTTAAAATGGAAAGTCGAGTAACTACAAGCTTGAGGTAGAGTTACTTAGACACCAGTGAATCACGATACAGTGTTAGTAGATCCAGAAATCTAGATCTAGAATCTAGTGTCTGACTCTTGAGTCTCAAGTGTGTTGTAAGATGACTTGTTATTGAGTGAGAAAACAAGACACGGACAAGGAAGGAAGGTCGAAAGAACACACTTTAAAATGCTACATTTCTTGGGGGAAAGGTTGCAAATGAGCATGACAGATTATTGTTTTGTTATTGCTTTGATGAAAAATACCTTTTTCTGCAAGGCTTCAGGTCGATAAGACGCAAGCCGTCGAAATTGGCTGATGTGCCGTAATCTTGAGGAAGCGAGCATGGCGGCCTTCAACACTAACTAACAAGAAACAGAAAGGTCACTAGTTCACGCATGCGCAACGATATCATCCGCTTAAACGTGTCTATACGAGTTTTAGCCAACTATTTTATAGTCCAAAAGCGTTTCCACGGTCCCTTTTTTAGCCTACCCAAATTTTGGAAAAAGAGATAGGAATTGGATCCTAGACAGTAAGCCGTGATCCTAGATCTACGATATATATATATTATATTATTGTAAATTGCATAGCAAAATAGTGCTCTATCCCATACTAGTATTAACTCTGGGCGCTTTACATCAATCACATTATTATCATTGAGCTTAATACTTCATTCATACAAGTACAAGATAAAAACATTTTTCGGTAACAAGAAAACCAGTTGAACCATACAAAGAGGAACTTTCAAAAGTATACATTAATTGTATACATACAAGGACAGCAGTAAAAGCAAAGCATATGAGCACTTACTAACAAACTACAACTAAATTTTTTTAATGAGTCTTGAGCAATCACTAAAAGGTATTAAGATTTGTTATTTCTCTGAGGTCCTGGGACAGGGGAGTTCCAGATTTTAGGGCCAAAAATGAGAAACTTCTCTCGCCTAAAGATCTTCGTTCCATTCTATGGGCTCTTTCCAAGGCTCTGAATTTTGTTGCGTCTGTAGATGACTGTCACTGACGAGATGGAACATAACCGACGGTGTTAAAAGCTCAGACAGATATGGTGGGGCATTATTGTTAGGGCATTTATAACAGATAGCAGAAACTTTGCATTGGATTCTTTAACAACTGGAAGCCAAAGCAGAGCTTTTAACATTTTTGATACAGGATCTTTCTTCTTTTTTTCGTCAGTACTAGATAGCAAAAATGAGAGAAAAGGATGGACAAAACAATAATTATCTGTAATGATAATGGATCAGATGTATATAGTGAGTGCACTAGGGAGGATGCTTAGTATTCTTTGTTCTTTACAACAAAGGTTATTAACACCCCCCCTCCCCGCACACTTCAGTCTGTCTGTCTGTCTGTCTGTCTGTCTGTCTGTCTGTCTGTCTGTTTGTCTGTCTGTCTGTCT
>NW_004797373.1:974492-975753 GCF_000002075.1 Aplysia californica
TAGATAGATAGATAGAGAGCGAGTGGAAGGTGAGAGAGATAACTCAGAGGAGAAGAGAGGGAGTGTGAGAGAAAGAGAGAAAGAGAGAGAGAGAGAAGAGAGAGAGAGGTGTGAGAGAGAGAAGGGGGGAAGAAAGTGAGCGAGAGAGAGAGAGAGAGAGAGAGAGAGAGAGAGAGAGAGAGAGAGAGAGAGAGAGAGAGTGAGGGGGGGGGGGGCCTGCGCACACACAAACAATAAAACAGAACTCTCAGTCATAGAGCGTGAGACTGTTTATAACGAGGTCAGTGTGCCCCCCTTGATTCCTTTTAGCTGAAACCTACGCCAGAAAGCCTATGCTGAAACCCTTGTAGGGTTGTTTGTTTTGTTTCTGTAAGAGTTTTGCGGCATTTGCAATATAATTAGGTCGTACATGTGCCAAAGATGAGGTGTTACAAGAGAGTCCCCTTCACCTTCACTTATCCCGTGTAGACTAGATGTCCGTCGGGGCACTTTTGAAGATTTGACCACCAGCTTCCTCCACTCCTCCCGGTCTTCAGCTTTTCTGAGCGTGTCTTTGGGTTCCAGGCATGTCCATTCCTTGATGTTGTCCTCCCAACTATTCTTCGGTCTGTCTCTGCTCCTTTTTCACTGGACGCTGCCTTGCAGGATCATCTTGGCAAAGCCGGATGAACGGAAGATGTGTCCATACCATTGCAGTTTGCGTTTCCTGGCCAGAGTGAGAAGGTCAGCATAATGGCCCAATTTCATTTTTGACCCGCTGTTTGACTTCATCATTTTCTATGTGATCTTTGTATAAGATACCACGAATTTTTCGGAAGCATCTCATCTCCACAGCTTTGATCCTTCTTTCAAGGTCTGCATTCAAGGTCCAGGATTCACATGCATACAAAAATACTGTCATGACCAGGGAACGCACCAGTCTAATCTTTGATCTGATGGTGATACTTCTGTCGTTCCAGATAGTTTTAAACTTGGCCATCATTGCTGCTGAAGTTTGCACTATTCTGGAGATTATTTCAGGTTTTGATCCTTCGTCTGTCACTATTGCACCCAGGTATTTGAAGCTGCGTACAGTCTCAAGCCTCTGGTTGTTGACCTGGATGTCCACTGTGATGTTCTTGTTCCTATTAGACATATTAGTTATTTTACACCTTCATCGACACAATATAGATCATTTAGAAGGCTGGTTTCGACCTTCCTTGTCAGGATTTACCTGAGTTTGAGGGATACAATATCCCATGGAGAGAGTCGATAAAATTCT
>NW_004797373.1:978084-979462 GCF_000002075.1 Aplysia californica
GAGAGAGAGAGAGAGAGAGAGAGAGAGAGAGAGAGAGAGAGAGAGAGAGAGGCGCCCCACGCGCCCCGTCCCGTTCGTTCGCCAACACAGGCGTCGAGGCAGCGCGTCATTGTGACTTTTGGATTATCCTCCTCATCGCTCGTCTCAGGTTTTCCTTCCTCCATCAACCTCAACTTTTACTAGGGTAGGAATCCAACCGACCAAAAGTCGCGCGCCTTCTCGCACGCACGAACGAACGAACGAAGAGAGGGAGAGAGAGAGGGGGAGAAAGAAAAAAAAAAGAGTCTTGTCTTGAATGACAGGGCAAGTCGTTTGCGGTCTTGGTTTAGCGTGCCGTGACTGGTCCTTGGCCAATCGTGAGGCGCCTTCTGCCTGTCTTCTAGCCAATGGTTGGCGGCATCTCCGAGTCGCGAGGAAATGATCTGTGCGCACGGACTGTCTTGACAGAAGATAGCTCCGCCCCCCCTTGGAGGTACTCGTGTGTCTGAGAGCTATCGTCACGTGCCCGCGCGGAGAATGTTGTGATAAAAGGTGTGAGTGTTCATATCGTCTGTTTGGCTTCGCGATCGTTCTCAGTCGATGCGGTTGAGAACGAATGTTGCACACTTCCGAGAAAGCGAAGGAGTTCAGTTCGTTCGGTGATCTCAGCCAAGCTAGCAGAATCCGGATTAGAAGAAGGCTGCAAGTAGTGGGAAGAAGTTGGACGTGAAAGCGAGATAGATTAGATAGAGAGCGTTGTGCTGGAAATATTTATTCTAATATACGATAGATTTACTGTGACAGATTCGCAAGAAGGTCTCGCATCACTGAAGAAATGCGTTACTTCTTCCACGATGTGCCTTTGTAGTCTTTTGTAAAACACAGCACCGGGCGTGCGTGTTTTTGTAGTGTGCAATATTACTTCTGGAAGACAAGTTTTGTCTCTGTGAAGTGGAACTTGAGAAAAAGTGAAGCTACCAACTCATCTTTATAGCATCATACATCAGTGTCTTTGGATCATTGTGTGTGTGAGTGTGTTTGTGTGTCTGGCAATAGCAGCAGTCAGTTCAAAGAGAGGATCTTTGTTGATTTTTCCCCCCCTAAAGGCCACGGATATCACAGGAATTTACGCAGACGAGAAGGGCTGTGTACTGAGAGTGTGTTGACTTAATGCAGAAGACGCGGCTTTTCAGGAGTACCCAGTCCTGCTAGTAACTACAGGTAAGTCTGTGTTGTGTGACATTCTGTATGCTGAGCTTTGGAAAAAAAACAACCCCAAACCCCAACAAAACAGCAACCCAAAAATATCATTAAACTAATTTATGTTGTTAACTTGATTGAGCTCTTAGTAACTAGTCGTTATGATGACTGTGATTTCCTTCCGTGTTGTAAACCCCCC
>NW_004797373.1:979562-981639 GCF_000002075.1 Aplysia californica
AGAATCAACAGCTGTAGAGTTAAGAAACAGCGCTCCTCTATCGTTTTCTGGAAGAGATTTGATTAACTAAAGAACATTAATCGCGAAAAAAACCCAACAACCCCAAACAAACAAAAAGCAGCAAAACACAGCAACCCAAACCCCTAAACCAAACTGAGTGCACAAACAAAGTACCGTACTCGAAATTATGCATCTAAGGAAAAGAGTAGACTCTAGCACAGTTCTTTTTAATCATAATGTGACAAAGTAAAAGACTGGCACAGTTCTTTTTAATCACAATGTGACAAAGTAAAAGACTGGCACAGTTCTTTTTAATCATAATGTGACAAAGTAAAAGACTGGCACAGTTCTTTTTAATCACAATGTGACAAAGTAAAAGACTGGCACAGTTCTTTTTAATCATAATGTATCAAAGAGCCCTTCTACATACAATACGTGGAGGAAGGCAGGCCTAGATTCTACTAAAGTGAAAGCCTGGCTGTTGAAATGTACCGAAACTATAGCCCTTATGGGGTGGATGCTCTGCTGAATGTACTTTTTAAGTTCTAAACTCTTTGCCCCAGGCCTACACTAACATTCATACAGTATTTTGTGAGTCCCGAAGTATGTCCGGACTTGTTTATCACTTTTAAACTAAATTGTTGAATAACCAAAACGAAATGACCGAATTTCCACTGAACCTTGTGGGTTAAGATATGCCAACGAAAAAAATCAACAAAACCCAAACAAAAAACAACAACAACAAACAACGAAAACAACAACCGCAAAAAAAGAAAAGAAAAAAAAGAACCCCCAACAATAAAACTACCGCTATAAGTTCAAGTAAATAAGGGTGGTATTTACATATATTAACCTTCTTTTTTTTTCTTCTACCATTGAGCGCCTCTATCGCTTTGTAGAGATGATCATCTATCTAGCAAGACGGGCACAGCTCCCCGCATAGTTATGTATCACCGCACTAAACCACCGTAGTCAGGGGACATTGGGAGATATCCCTCTCTGTCCTGTAACTAAGTCACTGACGAACGATAAAATGGCCTAGGCTACCAATGACGAACGATAGAATGGCCAAGGCTACCAATGACTGATAGAATGGCCTAGGCTACCAATGACTGATGATAGAATCGGGGGTCCCTTTTGTCGCCGTAGACGCTGGAAAAAAATCAGTCATCTTGTACTTGTACGATCAATGGCGGTTCATGCGGTGCGGAAAAGTGATCTTGGGTTTAGTAGTAGTATAGGGTTTTACGGCGCTCGCAACTGCTAAGGTCTTGGGTTTCAGCTTGAGAAGCTGGTAGTGTTTGTTAGTACATTGTAGTTCGGCTAAGAGGCACCTGGATCTTTTTGTTGTTGATCTTACCTGGGCTCTATTTTCTGTTCTTCTTTTAGGTGTTGAAAAGCCGTGTTTAGGCTTGAAACTGGGTGTATAGAGTCACTTTCCCTTTCATGTTTCATATCATTATACGATAATAATGTACAACAAATCTTATCTTGCAGACTACTCTTCCTATTTCACGTTTGAACTCCTCTTTGAAGCGGGTGGTAGGCTGGTGGTCTGGTGTGGTTTGCCCCTTCTTTCCCATCAAACATATGTCGTCCTCATCTCCCCTCCTTCTTTTTTGTGTTTGTTACTCTCTTGTAACACATCTAATCGTCGGCACTTATATGACCTTATTGTATTGCAAGTGCCGTAAAACTTTTACTAAAAACTTAACGAACTCTTTGAAGGGTTGGCATTTTGGAGAGATAGTTGCAGAGTCGTAGAGCAGCTCAACACGTAGGCCTATTTCGATTGTGTCGTACTCCTACTGCACTGCACGAGGGAAATACACATATCTAACAATATAATATTCAAAAGCAAGTTTGTGTTATCTCAAAAAAACCAACGGAGCAGAAGAGACAGTGAACAAAAGAACAAAAACTTCATCATGGGTCAGACTTTACAATGTCGTGATAGATTTGTGCGTGGGAGGAACAATATAAAGGTGCAGAATGTAAGACGTAAATGCTTGGACAAAGAATCAAGAATCTAAAAACAAGCCTCTTTTGACAGAGCATGTTGTTATCCTTCAACCAC
>NW_004797373.1:988600-994903 GCF_000002075.1 Aplysia californica
TCACCAACCCGTCTTTGAGTCACTCGGACCTTTTGGCGCTGCGTCTCAGAGAAGCGAGTTTGGCCGCCGCCGCTGCCGACTCCCGCATCCCCAGCCCACAGGACCACCACTCCAGAGGCTCCCCGAGGTCGCCAATAGACTCACCCTTCATGTACGAGAGGGGCAGCATGAGCATGTCTTCTGACATGATGGACGCAAACGGCGCCAACGGCCACATGATATCCTTTTTGACATAGTCGCCGGTATAGGTAGGATACTTTTCTGTTGTTTTGTGTTGATCTCTCTCTTTTCTGCTAACTTGCTTACTCTTCTACTTTTTTGACAGAGCCCTCTTGTACAGTTGCTACACTCCAGCAGAAGGAGTAATAACTATGTTTTCCCTTCATGTTATCGTTACTCTCTTGGATAATCATATAACTGCTTTGTTCATGTTCCTGCTGTCTTTTGTTCCTATTCCTTCTACCTTCCTAAAAATAAGTGCATGTATCTCTAATATCTCCCATATTAAGGGAAATTATAATTTCCTCTTTTCTTCCCTCCCCTCTTCCCCTATCCCCCCTCCCCACTCTCGCTCTCCCCCTTCTCTGTCTATCTTTTTATCTAATCTTCACGCTGACCCTTATGCAAACAAAATGACTATTGATGTTTATTCTTCTTGCTATTAATTGGAATGTTCCTGAAGTACATTTATGTTGAAGCTGAAATCAGCACAAACCCAATTAATGTGTCCACACATACGTTGCCTAGATTTTATATAAAAACCGAAGGAGAAGGGAATCAGCTCTATATTTCATTTTCTTGTTGTTGGTATCAACGCAACACTTCACAAGTTCAAACTTTCGCTTGTCATTCGCTTTGTCTTTCGCAATGACGTCTGTGTGGCTCAATGTGTGGTTCTTAAACGAAAACCTAAATCTTGCCCCACATCGAAAGAACACTGTCGTCCTTTGTCTTTCAACACTCATTGCTATTGTCACTAGACCTTCGTGTGGTAGATTTGGAATTTAAAAAAAAATGATAAACAAGAATAATAGCAACAACAACAACAGCAACAACAACAACAACAACAACTTTTACATCCTTCTTCCGCACTTCGATTAAAACACTCACTCGGCAGCTGCACTATTGCTCTCTCTCTCTCTCTTTCTCTCTCTCTCTCTCTCTCTCTCTCTCTCTCTCTCTCTCTCTCTCTCTCTCTCTCTCTCTCTCTCTCTCTCTCTCTTGTGGGTAGCCTAGGTCTCAAATAACGATCATTAGACACAAACAAAGCTTTCTGTAAGACAATCTCTTTTCTTTACATCTCCAACGCCGAGAAGCGCCCGGACTTGCTGTCCTCGCAGTGTAATAAAATATTGGAGGAGCCCCGAGCAAAAATAGCTATTAAATCTCCCAAGAAGTGATAATTGTCGCTGTCAGCGGAGGGAATCCCCCTTGTGCGTGTCTCAGTCGATGAAAGTCAAGAAATGTTGTCACCGGGAACGCGGGGAGAGAACGTCTTGCTTGTGCTCTAAGGGGGACCAGATTAGAGCGGGCGGGGAATTCTATCGCCTGGGAGAGCTGGAAGCTTTGTGTTCTTTTGACGATCTAATTGGGATTCTCATAACCGCTCTTGTGTTACGGGGCAGAATTGATATTTCATATGCCTAGCCTTTTCACTTTTTCTTAAACGTGTAAGATCTACATTTTTTGTTTGTTTGATTTGTTTTGCTAGAAAAGTGCGAGTATACTGCGATTACTCGGACTTATTAAGATAATAATAATATGTAATCATATTATCTTGGATTATCGCCGTCGGTTTTTTTTATTTCACTGCAGATTTTTACCCTACTGCTTTGAATTTTTTTTGCTACTTTCCCTATTGCTACTTCCTTCTCGTTCTTCTTCTCCTCCTCCTCACCTTGGCGATATAAATTATATCAGCAGCCGTTAACCCTTTCAGCTCTGCGCTCTGGCAGAAAAAAAGCAGGTGCTCGTTTGGGGTCCAGTAGGGCGTTAAACTTCCAGATATCAAAGCTGACCAAGGATATTAATTGCTCTCCCTTCGGTGAACCCAGAAAGTTGTCTATATTTTTATCTCCACTTGTCCGTTTGACCCCAGGCCCATCAAGGTGGATATAATAATTATAAAGAAGCTACAGCTTCACTATAAAAACAGCCTCGCACCAAACAATACTCTTTGTTGCCAAGCTTGTTCTTCTTACACACCTCCGTTTCCTATTAACTTTCGCTATCTTAATCAAGGGAAGTAATTCTAAGACTGCTTTGTAGCCCTTTCGGGTGAAATGGAAGAAGAGGAGGTGAAGAATGACAACATTAACAACTACGTGAACAGCGAGTAAATGTATCGAGAATGAGTCCGGAAAATGACACGAAAACGGAATCATTGTCTCTCGACTTCTCTCGAGAAATTGGATCCAGAAGCCTCCAGAGACGAGTAATTTTTTCTCTCTCCCACCTACCGGTCCACGTAACAGATTTCAACACCACTCCCTTCGTGGTTCAAGACTGCTTTGTGATCATTCTTCATCTGGCCTGTCTTTTGTGGAAAGCTCATTCTTTGTCGGGGAGGAAAGTCACGAAATGACCACTGTCTTGGCGTTAGTAACCGCATACGTTCTCAATGATGAATTTCGCTCATCTTTCTTTGCTGCGACGGACTGGTCAAAACAGGAAATGAACTGGTCTCTCCTACCGTTCAGTACTCGTGCACAGGAAAAAGCGACGCTTATGCCCGCTGATGGAGACTTTGTGTATAGATCTATATATACGATTCTGAAATAAGTGAGCTCCCTTGCCTGCTCGATGTGCGTAAGTAAGTGACATTTGAAGACGACTTTTCGGAAAATGGGTGTAGTTTACCTGACGTCATCGCGACACTTTCCTGTAGTTGTTTTTTTAGGGTCATTAATAGGTCGAAGATGAAGCTTTTTCATAACAGTCGTGGGGGAGATTTATCACGCTGTTAAAAAACAAAAAACAATCGGAGACGTTGGTGGCTATGATACTTGTGATGGATAATTATGTGTGGTGTTTGATGATTTTCTGCTTTTAGTTCAACACCTTGAAGAACAAAACTTGTTTTTGTTGTTGTTGTTTTGCGCATACAAGGACGACTTTCACCTGCCGGACAGCTGCGAGCGTGCAAAATAAATATACCCTTTTCGCCCTTCTGTCTTTGTTTCACCTTCAAGTGACGTCCTTTATTTTCGCTGACATGCCCCCACCAGTAGTAGAAATTTTCCTAGTTCTCGCAAGGCCAAAGTGCCTCAACTCATAGGTGTATGGAGCAAGAGCCGACGTGTTATTGCCAAGTGCGGGGCTTATTTTATCTTTTATCGACCACTTGACATAGTGGCAGCGCTTTCTCAGGGGTGTCTTCAAGTAGGTGTTGTTCTCAGATTGAACACATTCTTTTTTTTTTGTACTTTGTATTTTTACCAGCTTGATAATTCACACTTCGTCGAGCCTGTTCTTATATGAACAGATATTTCTTTCTTCCTATCTGTTTTTTTTTCTTTCTGTCTTTCTTTCTATCTTTCTTTCTTTTCTTTCTTTCTTTCTTTCTTTTTTTCTTTCTTTCTTTCTTTCTTTCTTTCTGTCTTTCTGTCTTTCTATCTGTCTGTTTTTCTGTCTGTCTGTCTTTCTTTCTTTCTTTCTTTGGGTCTGATTTTATTTATTTTATTCGTCTTCCTTTAGATAGCAGCAATCCCCTCTCACCCTCTTAGGCCCAAAGAGAGAGAGAGAGAGAGAGAGAGAGAGAGAGAGAGAGAGAGAGAGAGAGAGAGAGAGAGAGAGAGAGAGGGGGGCGGGAGAGAAAAAGAGAGAAAGAGAGAGAGAGAGAAAAGAGAGAAAGAGAGAGAGAGAGAGAAAGAGAGAGAGAAAGAGAGAGAGAGGAAGAGATGGATAGATAGAGAGAAAGAGAGAGAGAGGAAGAGATGGATAGATAGATAGATAGATAGATAGATAGATAGATAGATAGAGAGAGAGAGAGAGAGAGAGAGAGAGAGAGAGAGAGAGAGAGAGAGAGAGAGAGAGAGAGAGAGAGAGAGAGAGAGAGGTAGAGAGTGAAAAAGAGAGAAAGGGCGAGGTATGAAAAAATTAAGAGAGACTGCGAGCCCCCGTACATCAAATATTGCAACAGTAAACGTGTCACGATTTTCCAGAATAGAAGCGAATCGACATGAGGATCTTCTTACCTCTATATATTTCCATCTCATTATCATGACTTATCCCCTCGCTCTTTGTCAACTTCATTGTTTCTTGCTTGAATTCATACAAAAGAAGACATTTAATACGAGGACCTGCTGTATGGGGGCTATGTTCTCGAGACAAATTAAATACTTTTGCATCTGGCGTATAAGCAATCCTATTTTTCCTTCTTCCCTCATCCCACCATTCTATTTTTGTTATCATCATCATGATCATCATAATTATTTTTGTCGTTGTCGTTGATATTATATTTTTTTGGTTATTATTGTCATAATAATAATGACATTGATAATAATAATGGTAATAATAATAGTAATAATCATTATCTTCATTATTATTATTATTATTATTATTATTATTATTATTATTATTATTATTATTATTATTATTATTATTATTATTATTATTATTATTACTATTATAATAATAATTATTATTATTACTATTACTATTAGTATTATACGTATGTATGTGACTTGAACCAAGTGGGGAGGCTTATCTTGTTATTTAGTCGCCTGTTGGTGAAGGCATCTGGGTTTTATCTTATGAGTTCTGTTCTCTGACTCGTGTTTTATTGTTTTATTCTCTCTGGCGGGAACAACAGTGTAGGGGATGGTCGTCCTTTTGACATTTACTGTTCAGGTTAGCGCGCAGAACCGCAGGGCTGTGCCTTGGCGATGTCGAAAGCAAAGTGCGGTACTCGTGAATGACGTGTATAATATATATATATATATATATATATATATATATATATCGTGATCTAAACTTGGTTCTCTTTTGTCTAAATTTCCTCAGTTCAGTGCTGATTTCGAAAATTCATAGCACTGAAATGGGCCGAAAGAAGGTATTAATATCTATCAGAAAATATCGAATGCAACAGAGCCAAGTCATTTGGGGAAACTATACATAACAAACAATATCTATTATATATTTGGCAACTTGGAAACACATGTTTCACTTTTCCCATAAAATTACGACAGCTACAGAGTTGAAAGTTGGCAAGCACCTGCAAAAAGATAGATAGGTCCCCATGACGGAGCCCGATTTTTGATTTATTCATTTCCTGAATTTAGAAAAATATATTTGACGAAAAGTTCCCGTTCTTCTTTGGCTTTTGTGATTATTCCACCGAGAAACGAAACAAATCTGCGTAGCTGTCCTTCACAGCGGAAGTGCCGTAAGTGATATTTCGCGAGGCGCATTTTGTTTTGAGAGTATAGATCTAGACCTTCAAATTTTTTGCATTTCTCAATATTTATAGAGCTCTATTCCAGTAGAGTGTGCAGTAGGCTAATGGCTTTCAGTTGATGTTAAAGTACCGATCATTCCTTTCATCGAAAGGGGGTCCAGCTAGATCTAGTATGTATATATACCTATAATATTCTTAATTGAATATGAATTCTCTGCTAGGTTGCTGTGCCTTTTTACTTGACTCATACAGTTTTGTCTAAAGTCTATTCACCTGTCTGATAACATTTTTTTTAGCATGCCTGTCTCGATTGTGCCCAAGCTGATAATAGCTGTCGTTACCACAAAAACAAAAAAACAAAAAAAATTCAATGTATGCTCACTCACTTAAACCTACCTCCCTTAGTAATTTATATATATATATATACGTATATATATATATTTAATATATATATGAAATTCAAAAACGAAAGAAAAGAGAAGAGGAAAGAGTGAAGAGTATCATTTGAAATAAGTGAGAACGTTGAGCACAGTTGCAGCCACGCCCCGGTGAAGATCATTATGATTATCATTATTGTCAGTGTGACGACGTGTCATGCATCGTTAGCCAAACAACAAACTCGCTCACTGATAGGAATAACTTGTATTGTGCAATGGAAAAGACATTAAGGCTGACATCCCTCGTTAAAATAAAAGTAGAATAGAACTCAACAACAAAGACTAGACACCCAGTCGTAAATACAACTCGCGAAAAGCATTATGAGAAATGTGCTTATCAGGCTATTAATTCGTAGAAATGGCAATGAAATGAAAGCTTTACTAAAAGAAAAAAAAGAAAAAGAAAAAAAAAGCGAACATGAATTTAGAATAGCGTGGATAAGAAAAATTACCATGAAAAGATCATCA
>NW_004797373.1:996052-997147 GCF_000002075.1 Aplysia californica
AAAAAAAAAAAAGAAAAAAAGAAAAAAAACACCCCCTAAAAATGCTTAGACAGAAACATTGCGTCGTCTCAATATCTTCTTAAACAAACACGTGATAACGCATGATGTGATATTCCATAGCATCATCTATTATTCGACCCTTCCAACATTTCATATCGAACACACTTTTCTCTCATGGAGCTCATATGACCTTATTATGCAGTTGCGAGAGCCGTAAAACTTCTACTTAAACGAACACTTTTCTCGATCGTGATACCTATTATTTACGTTTCCTATTCTATCTCAACGCCAATTTGCCACAAGAGGTAAAAAGCGAGACTCACACCTTTCTCAATTGTGCTACTTAAAGTTTTGATTTTTTTTCTTTTCAATTGTAAGTGGCCACAAAAGATTAGAAAGCGGGATTTGCAACCTGCATCTCGAACCCTTCACTAAGTTTGCTTTGATGGGGTGCCAGGTAGGTAGGTCTTTTTCACGTCTTTGATAACGAGCGAAGACAATCTCACAAGTACCTCGATAATAATTATCCTGGGTTGACAGACAGTGGCAGTAAAATAATATATAGATCTACCTCTCTAAACAAATATCTTCAAAAATGTGCCCAACATCTCGCGACATCAGTGCTTTCTTGTCGTATTTCCATTTTTTTAAACAGTGAAAATGTGACATCTTCTTTAGCTCACTCTTTGTTACGAACTGTTTTCACTGTTACTAAAAATGGAGATACGACAAGAAAGCAAACTGGTGTCGCGATCTCTTCAAGATCCGCGATGACTGAGCGTGATTAGACGTGCCCCTGATCTAATTCGTGACAAAAGTATATCGCGATAGTGTGAGATTCCTTTGTGCAAAAATAATACCTGTTGTTGAAAAGGACGTCGTACTACTTTCTTTTGTCCATTGTCTATCTTGCCGAGATAGGAGGGCTCGGGAGTCACAAAAACAGGACTTGAAGGTTACATGGACAGCAGAGATCCTGCACGTACACACGTTCGAACCACTTAAGGTTATCGGCAGTGAGTCTTTCGTAATGATATTACCGTTATAGTTAATTGATTAATTGACTTTTATTATTATTATTATGATTATTATTAT
>NW_004797373.1:998775-1000217 GCF_000002075.1 Aplysia californica
CACGCACTTTCTCCCTTTTTGTCTGACATTAGCATAAGGATCGCTGTGGTCGTTCTGTTAGCCACCGACAGTAGATTTCGAACAAAAAGTTTAAAAAATAAGCAAATGAGAACACATTATTTCCACAGTCCTCTAGCGTTCTCTCGTAGCCCGTCTGGTTAATTTACACCTCGGCCCATTAGCTGCAGCTGGCGTCGGTGTAAGACCCAACGAACTCGCTGACATGACTGTTCAACTTACTTTTAGTAATTGATATTAATATGAAAGAACAAAAGAAAAATAATAACCCTATCTTAAATGGCAGGGCCGGTGTATTGGTGGGTAACCCTCTTCTCCTCTCTTTCTCTTTCTTTCTCCCTCCCACCCCCACCCCCTCTCTCTCTTTCTCTTCCCCACTCCCTCTCTGGAGCGCTTCTTTATCCTTTCAAGGTGATAAGTGAAAAATATATGGCAACATAAGAACAGCGCATCTCTCTCTCTCTCTCTCTCTCTCTCTCTCTCTCTCTCTCTCTCTCTCTCTCTCTCTCTCTCTCTCTCTCTCTCTCTCTCTCTCTCCCTCTCTCTACTTTCGTTCTCTGTAACATCTTGGATAACAGCAAACGTAGCAACAAGAACAACAACAGCAACAATAAAACATTTACAAAAAATAAAACAACAGCAATAATACCAGAAGACCGATAAGAACAGCACCACTACTACCACTACTAACAATGAACAAAGCTCCTTCCTAAAACGGTAGCGTTTCAAACAAGTATAGAATACTAAGTTGAAAGCTTCCATTTCTTTTTATTCAACGAGTCTCCCATTAGTGGCCTGTCCGATCAAATAAATATCCTCAAGTAAATACTTATCTTGAGTTTATGAATGGCTTTATCCCCGTAAAACGACCGAGCGAAAGACACAAATGTATGCAGAAGTCAATTTGATATGCTCGTCTATGATTTAGGTACCCGGTGGCATTCGAGATGGTCAGAGAGGAAGAGCGGGGGATGACCATCCCTGATTATGCAAGACATTTTATTTTACAACTTGGCCGCATTTAGGGTTCGTGAAGTCTGTGGTGTCTAGGAGATATATCACATGAGAAGACATTCATTATCGACATAACGCAGCAGCAGGCTCATGCCACATAAACGGAGATACTAAATGATCATGATGCTGGAAAGGGATGAGTCGCTTTTGAAAATTTGATTTGGAAGGGGGTTGCTTCTGGGGGTGGGGTGGGGGTGTGTGGCTGGGGTCAAGGTCGTAGTTTGTCCAGGAGGTGGTTTCGATCGCTCAAGTTGTCTTGAGTTGAACTAAACTTGGATGAAATGTACTGAGTTCAGCTGACTTGAGTTCAAACTGGAATACCGTTGTTTGAGTGTCACATTGCCTTTGAAATACTGTCAGGCTGTTTAAAAAGTAAGACGGCGGGTTCTGACACTCGGAAACGGAAGAAC
>NW_004797373.1:1000496-1002155 GCF_000002075.1 Aplysia californica
TCCTCCTCCTCCTCCTCCTCCTCATTTCCATGCTTTCCCCCCTGTCTGTTACTTTTTAAAAATACTCTGCACAAGTTGGTCATTCTCGATTCGATGTGCTTCTTAAATAAAATAAAACCCTCACACTATAGAAATAAAAATGCCACTCAACAATATGTTTCGAAAATAATCACTATAATGTACTCAGGCTTTGTCTAAGAAATCCCCCCTTTGCTGCGCAGCCAACATGAATATTCCCGAAAACGATTATATGTCTTGAATTAAAATAATGGCGCTATTTATCAGCAAGAGAGAAAAGTAGCATGTCAGAGTAAGCGAAGGTAGTTAACATTTAGTATTGTCAAGGATTATTTTCGTTCACCAGATAGGGGGGAGCGCCCACCTGTCGTCGAGAAATGCTAATTGCCTGGGCTCTTCCTGGCTAAGTAGAGATTAGACTTTTGTAGAGCTGTCTTTGAACAGACGACGGAATAGTCTACTTGTGGAAGCTTTTGGGGAAAGAGCTCAATGGATGTATTTTGTTATTCGTTGTTTTTTTTTGGTTTTGGGTTTGCTTTTTTTAGAAGTATTTTTTATTGAACCTATTGACTCTTCTGTTTTACTTGTCAGTTACCAACGACTAAACAACTTGATTTTTCTTGTTTAAAAGACTACGTGTGCTTTTGTCGTCTTAACATGGCCGACATTTACTGTCATAAGTGTCAACTCGCCATTATGACCCAGATTGCCTTCATCTTCCGAGGCCAGTTTTGACGTACTTTTATCGATTATGGTCTCGCACAAGGTGCCATCAAGTAGATCTAGGCCTACTGTACTTGGACCCAGTAAACGTACTGGTAACAAACAAAATGCTAGTCATGCGATTCGGGTGAGGGGGGTGGTCTATTTAAGACTGCATGTGTTACGCATCCATTGGCCTATTTAAGAACATTCAGAGGCGGGCTGTGTTGATCCCGCCTGTAAAGACCAACCTGGGGTGAGCGCGAAACAGCATCCAAGTAGAAAGAAGGAGATGGGGGCTACTCTTTAAAGTACACCTCCCAAGCACGAGGTCCCTTAAAACAAATAAACGTGATCTTTCATCTGTAATGAGTGAATGGCAGCTGACGAGAATACGCACTTTGTAATTTCTCTAACGACGCATAGACAAACTCGCTTTCGCCTGCTTTGCCACACGTGCAGTAAGTTCATCTCATACAGCCCTGAAGCACGTGCCGTTGGAAAATGTGTTCCGCTCTGCATAAACCCTCACTGTCTAATCCCTGCCCTTCACGCCAAAGAAAGCACATAATAAAGGATATGATACCCCGGCAACATTTGTGAAAACATAAATTTGAATTTCAAACGGAACCGATTCACTTGCCTTTTTTTGCTAGACAGCTACGAACAATCAAACAACACGTTTTCTCTAGTTTTAAAAGACTTCGTGAGCTCTGTCCTAACAAAAGTCTTAAGCAGGGGTTCACGCGAAGCGTGCGCATGCGCTTTGTTCTAGCCCGGGCTACCGGAAACCCCCGATGTTTCCACAGACGACAGGTTGCTATGTCATTAGTAGTTACTTAGAGGGGGCTTGCAGAAGACTCTCTGCCCACAGAGAGCGTCTCTCGCTCTTATTTTTTAAATTTTTTATTTATTCATTTTTTAAAATATATTTTTTTT
>NW_004797373.1:1003383-1004491 GCF_000002075.1 Aplysia californica
TCTCTCTCTCTCTCTCTCTCTCTCTCTCTCTCTTTCTGTCAGACTGTCTCTCTCTCTATAGCGTGTAGAAAAGAATTACACACTTCTTAGACTTGGAGATGATTCGGTGTTGAGTTACCTCCCCCCCCTCTCCATCCCCGCTCGCTTATTCTTCCATCTACTTCTCCTCCCCCGCCTACTCCTCCTCTTTCTCCTCCTCCTCCTCCTCCTCCTTCTCATTCTCCTCCTCATCCTCATCCTGCGTCTGCTCCTGACCTCTCTTCGTCCTCGAATCCTCCTCCTTCTCCTCTACTCCTTCATATACATCCCTCTGTTTTCATCCTCTCGTGCCTTCTCTCCTCCTTCTCCAACTCGTCCTCCTCGTCCTCCTCTTTCTTCTCACCACTTCCTCCTTCTTGTCATTCCCCTTCTTCTTACCATCACCTCCTCCTCCCTCCCTCTCGCCCCACTCCTCTTCTCCGCTCCTCCTCCCCACTCTGTCACTCACGCACTCAGTCGTCCTACGAGGGGGTCGGGGTAGGATGTGTGGGGGATGGGGTTGAGGAGGGAGGGGGGGGGTGTCTAGAGACGCGACAGCTTGTGAGCTTGCTTGCTGACGACTGCACAGCTCCGGCGAGATGAGGATGAGACGCCCGTTTGTTTTTCATTTCCACTTAAGCCCGGAGCGATAAGAAGTCATTTTGTCCTTGTAATGTTAAGCCTGCGCCGCTTTATGAGGAACGCATTTGAAACAAATCTACCCGCCACAGCCACCACCATACAGAGGGGAAGGATGGATGAATGGATGAATGGGTTGCTTCTCTCCACAATACAAAACAAAACAAAAACCAAACCAACAAATACATAAAACAAAAAAAGTAAAACATTTCTGCACTTAAAGGCAGTGTTACGAAATGAAAAGAACAGACTGTTCTGACCCCTGCATAGAGAAGATGGATGGATGGAAGGATGGATGGATGGATGGATGGATGGATGGATGCCCACCCCACCCCGCTGCAGATGAAAGTAATGAACATTGCTAAGTGAATTGAACAAACTCTCTCCTAATCCACCTCTACACAACCATTCAGAAAAGGGGAAATGAATAGTTGATTCGGTTAATTCCCCC